>NW_010322411.1:116447-139332 GCF_000700745.2 Antrostomus carolinensis
TTCTCTCTCATATTTAGACTGCAGACTTCTGGGGCTAGAATTGTCTTTTCATTGCCCTTATGTAACTGTACACAACTAAAATATGAGATGCTTCCAAACAAACATGTTAAAATTATTCAATAAAACATACACGGTATGAGAAGTTTATGATTTCCATTCTATCTCAGATTTGTTACCAGTATTGTTAATCATATTACGGAAATCATACAAACAATAGACTTCTCAGTTCAGCAGCTAAAGAAATTACTACCACTTGGCACAAGATGAGCTATCCTCTTCTTGTCCTTTCATTTTGAAAAGGAAATACAAATGTTAGTTCTGAAACAGAAGTGGAGTTTGGAGAGACAGTTCAAAGGCTGAATTTTGACTTGACCAAAACATTCTGAAACTGCAAGAATTAGATGCTTCACAATTTTTAGGACACGATCCCACCAGTGAATTAATCATCTCCTGGGTATAAAGAGGAAACAAAATCCAAATTTGTGTAGGAGAAAAAGACAGCAACCCCTATGTTTAGTTTGCCTAAACAGAAAACTCTTGTGATCTTTCCTATTAGAACTGCTACTATTTGCTGCAAAAACTGCTGAGATTCTCCAAGGACAAGAAAACAGGCTACAATGTTGTACTAGTTTTTGCTGAGACACTACACATTAGTAATATGGGAAGAGCTTCTGCTTTCAATTGCTTGGGTTTGTCAGAAGCATTTTACTTCACCATCTTTTCAAAGTTAACACCAGAAGATGAAAACTGTAAATTTCTAAGGTAGTGTCTACTAGCAGACAGTTAGCTACCCACAGCAACTGCACTACCACAAAGGGGTTGGAAATACTTGGGAGGAACCAGCCCAGCTGCAAGAAGGGCAGAAAAAGACCCAAGGCTAGAGTTGCCCAGTAGAAGCAACATAGGACCACAGTAGCTTACAGCCCCAGGTGGCACCTCCATCCATCTGTTTTTCTAGGATATCATCTCTTCACAACACATGCCACTACCATCAGTCTAAAAGATTAAGTACTCACAACCAAACCAGACATTTAGATCCACCCATCATAAAGGATGTTTACAACTGGAAACACAAGAATCTGTTTGAGGCTTTATCCTTAAAAATGAGCAAACGAAAACACTTGGGGAAAATAATAGATGAACAAGTTACACACAAAAAACCCCACTGAAAAACAGTTTAGGACAAAAACTGAAGCACTTGCAAACTAAGAAAAGCTCGGTTTAAAGCTGCAAAAGCATTTGAGTTTGCATTTACAAACGCTTTATGATGTAAGCTTAACTGCTTGTCTAACTGTTTCTTCATGGGATCACAGTGACCTTCAATGCACAGGATGGTCTTGCAATCTCACAAATTAAGGTTTCAAATGTTTAATTTTGCAATTGTAACGATGCTTTCTATACATTATTATTATATTTAATTGCTATTTTATTTCTATTCAGTTCTAATGTTTGGCATCAAGGAAATATTTCTATTGATGCAGCAACATTTTATAGCTCCAGATGTACATCTGAATCATTAACAGAATCTCAGAAAATCAGACACTAATTCCAACAGCTGAAAATTACTGTGAATAAAAGCAAAAGCTGCAACCTATGTAGTCCTATGAACCTCTTAAGAAAATACATCCCTAAAAAGACTTGCCTTTGCATCTTTGATATGAAAAAATAAATGCTTAGTGTTTTGATTCTACCCACTGAGATCATCTTCCACAATTTAACTTGACTTTCACAGAAAGAACTTTCTACAACCTGTATGAAAGTAAAAGAGGTTGAATCTGAAATTTCAAAAGACAACATTCGCAACTAATCCAAGAATGTAAAGATGACTAAAGAGTGGCTTTGTGCTCTTCAAATCCAATGCTCAACATGCAAACTGATGGTGACCTAGTTTCTGCATGCTGTCTCTCAGTTCTGTGAAATAGCTCTGTCCTGGTAGAACTGCAGAAAATGCAATTTTAAAGTCTTAATATTTGTATAGTACCATAGGAAATGTCAAAGTTACTTTGGCAACTATTGATGCTGTCAAGGTATTTTTGTAAAAAAATCTAGATGTTTACAGATTTCTGTTTCACTGAAAATCAGCTACAGCGAATTTACTGTTTAAACAAAAGCAAAAAATCTCTGTTAATGAGATACATTTGGGAACTTAGGGTCAAACCCTATGACAGTTAACACAGTGAAAAGATATAAAACATCACAAAGCACTTGAGGGGAGTTCCTCACAACATTAATTTTTAGCCTGGCAGAATAATACTCATTATAAGATCCCACAGATGAAAACTAATGTACTGTGAATTTTATACCACTTCATTATAATTCAAATTACTTTTCCTTCCTTCTTACATTTTCATTGTTTGATACACTAAAATACCTCTGCTCCTTTTATAAAGCATAGGAATAGTGTCAATGTTCATCAAATAACGTATTAAATAAGTAATATTCAACAACTACATATGGCTGAATATTATTGAACTATGTTATGTTACAAAATTGTCATTTCATATCAAAATATGACTTATATAGCAAAGCAAAGAAAAACTAGAGAGGGAAATGTTCTTTTAAGGGGAAAAACTATCAAATCTTTCATACTAGCCATGCATTGTCTTAAAATTTGATTTTTATGAAAAGCATTTCAAAGACACTCTCCCACTTTTAACATTTATTTTTAAATCCTCAAGTCGTACCTACAAAATAAGCACATTCAGTACATTAAGTCACACCCCAAGTTTTTGTAAGCCAAACATAAAAATGAGCCCATTACCCACTACATTTTATACAAATTCACAGACCATTGTACTGGACCAAGCACTTCTCAATAGCCAATATTTACTCAGCAGCTTCCTCATTTTCCCAGTAAAAGGTCAGTTTTGCTGCTGTTCAGAAACCAAAGTATTGGTGTCTTTTCTCTCTTGAGATCATAGTCTTCAATGCAGGATGCAGTCTATCACAAAAATATCATTCTAATTACTATAACCATAAAATTAGGTTGACAAAACTATTTTCCTATGCTAATTTGCACAATCTCAACAGTTCACTCCCAGCCTCCTGACATTTTGTGTGAAGAATGCACAAAGGTACTGAGTTTTTTTCCAGTGCTACCAAAAGCAGAAGTGTTTCATTATGTGCAAAACAATTTCTTTATCACACCACAGAATGGCTATTTTATTTAATCTCTTAATTTAAAATCCTTTCTACTCTATTGCTCCCCACTTTACCATGCTTACTGGAAGCTCTGGGGTTTACTATACAGAAGTAATGTCTTTCATACCTCTTCAACTGTATACAGTAAGTTTTTCTCTTTTCAGTAAGTGTTTTTGAGTCATAAGCATAAAACAAATTTACAAAGAAAACATTTTATCCCACAACTACGTGTTTGCTTTCACATTGTTTTTTTTTTAAGTAGGTCAAAACCTTTTAAATGATTGTTGAGAACTCATACAATTTTCTTCCATCCTTAGAGTCCTTACTTGCGCTTACCCATCAAAGTGCCAGTCTACCCATGCAAATTTGACTGGGCAAGACAGGATCTGGCCTGACTCTTGGTCATTATCCAGCACTTCAAACTAATTTTCAATGCTTCCTCAAAGAGTCTGCAGAGGACGAGAGATTTGCAGCTCTGCTCTCCCCTTGTGTGCTCTGAGCTTGCCTCTAAATTCCAGCCTCTCCAACCAACACTCTCCACCCAGCCATGCACATCAGCATAATTTCCTCATCAAGGGCCAGTGTTTACTGCTGTGACAGGCAGCATTGCTTTGAGTAGGCTGGCTCACAGGCTGTGTGCAATGTTCATTTACAAAAAGAACAGCCGAGTCTGGTGTAACCTGCTAATAGCTGGAAGAGAGACTGGAGAGATGAAGGGAGATTGCTCCTTTTTAAAAAGCCGTGGGGTAAGCAGCTCAAGAGGTAGTGAGTGCCTGAGTGGAGGCATGAGATGGTCTCAGCAAAGAGCTAGTGGTCTCCAGCTTAACCAGAGACACTGCTGAGAGGAGGCCACACTTCTTTAGCTTACAAATCCTTTAGTGAAATTCATAAGGGGAAGATTAAGCCATCCGAATAATCTAGGTAAAAGATTTCATAGTACATCTGAGTGACAGGAGTGTCAGTGTTACTGGGAGTTGGGGAGTCAAAGATTCTTTAGGGGCAATTGATGACACTATTCTGGCTCACATCTTTGTTTCAGGGAGGAGGGGTTTTTACCTCAGATCACTGGATCAAAATAAGGGGCCAGACATTCGATGCAAAGGAAAGGCACTCTGACATGGAGCCACTGGGAGCGAAGCAGCAAAGGCAGATAAAGAGCGGGTGGCTGGGGCAGGAATTGTTTAGGAGAAGGAGCTAGAGAAGCCCAGGGTAGAGTGAAGCATAGAGAAGACAGAGGAGAGTAGCAGAGGAGAGTAGAGGGATGAGGCAGTGCCAGTGCCAGCCAAAACCCGCAGCAGCCGCCTGCTCTCTGCCTGCACCACCTCTCACACAGGCCACATATTCCTTGACCATCTCCACCCAGATGTATCCGTACGCCTCCTTCCCACAGCTAACTAGAAATCCACTAGCCCTTAAAAAAAAGGGCATGATTTAACTTTTTTTTTTTTTTTTAACCTTTTACTTAACAGTTCCCTGGCTCTATGGGACAATGAAACAACACATGGAGAAAAAGTTTAAGATCCAATGCCTTGGTGCCAAAACAAGTTATATCAGACTGACAGCAGTCGTGCCAGGAGGGAAGACTGCTTTAATGCTTACATTGCTACAGCTTCCAGTCTGAAACAAGCAGCAAATGGGCAGTCTTGGAAGTATCACCTTCTACTTAATAAAACTCCTTTTCTCAGAACTTTATTTTTCTGCAAATTCTTGTAAATTATTTTGTTCTGATGGAAACATCTGCTAGTGACAGACAAGTCTTTCAAATATGCTGACCATGTCATGAACTTCATTTGCATACTAATAGATCTCCCTCTCTCTCAAGGGATTAATTGGCTTCCCAGTAGAATCACACAATCCCATTTATGCAGGTTTATTCTGGCTCCAGGATGGGGGATGGGAGAAGCAGTTTGCTGACTGCAATTGTATTGTTTCAGAATTTGGGATTTCTCGGCACTTACCTTTCTATGTTCTTAAACAATTTTCAGTAATCGTGGGCAGTATGAAATGGAGATAGACCTTTTAAACCAAGTTTATCCAATTCAACACTGGTTTATATTCTGCAATTATTCAATTTATGATTTTTAAAGAGGATGGCAAATTAAATAATTCGATTATAGAATTCTACAGAGTGGATAAATTGCACATTAAGAAGTAATTGATATACATTATTATAAATGTAAAAACTAGAAATCTGAGTACTGTGATAACTTAGAACTCCTTCCTTTGCAAAAAGAGAAGTCTATTGAGACAATATGATGCCGGGTTATTCTCTCACATAGGCTATTCTCAACTAGTACATGCTTAATGAGGCCACACAGTCTCTCTTGCAGTCAATTAGGAGGACATTTTAAAGCACCCTTACAATGTATTGTGACCCAAATTATCTAAATATGTAATAAAATTCATTTGTACCAGAATCCTGGCAATCATGGAACTCACAGCCTAAACTAAGAAAACACGTAACATACACAGTGTTCGTGTGATGAGAGCTCATTAGTGAATACAACAGAGACTACAGTAAATTTCTAAGTTATTGCAGTGACCTGCAATACAAGAATCTGCTTGGCAGACTTCAGACTCAAAAAAACCTCTCCTAGTAATAATCTATTTACTTTCACCCTAAAATGGATAAATAAGGTGCAGGGAATAGACTGAGCCCTATTTCAGATTAGAAACTAAATGTTTTCTATCTGAATTATTGTCATAACCTTGCTTTTATTATAAAATTATTGGGAAAAATATGTATTTGTCTCAGTTTACAATCTTTTTTTTTCCAAAATACTTTCCCCACTCACTACTGGTTCATTCTTTCTGTAAATAGATCCAATACCAGTTAAAACACTTTTCTGAATGCCCAGTAAGAATTTCTAGAATATTGTGCTTGACACAGCTGGGAATAAACTGCCTTTAATGACACCCATCTCAATGCTTTTTGGGTCCAAGCACATGCAGATAATAATAGCAGAAAGTAGTTTTTAAAAAACATCACCACTGCAATTATCATATCCTTTTCTTGCATTACTGCTGTTCCAAAGCCTCTGTCACTACTAGTTCGGGCATTTCAGAGGAAGTAGATAGTCCTTATAAAATTATCTGCTTTTGCTGTTCTGAAGTTATCAATGAGCAACTTGGACAGACTTTGTAATAAAAACCTAAGATTTTAAGCTAATAATGAAAGCTTGGTTGCAGTGCACTTTTTATTGATCTCAGACAGAACATGGTAAAAATACTTAAGGGGATAAGGAGAAATAAGCATACAAAGAGAACATTATTCAAGATTCTAAGCATAACTCTGGCATCCCCTGCACAAAGCTCTTTAGCATTTACCATTTAGTCAAAGGGTGTCCTGTATGGATTAAAGGCCAAGACACCTTCCCAACAATTCAGAAAAAGAATGCTTATTTTTCCTACATGGGAAAATCAGTTCAAGTCTGATATTTTAAATATAATACTCTGTGTGAGTAGAGAAAGTGCAAAAATCCTTTATTTGAACACAGTCAACCAACAGAAATCATTGTCCTTGCTGAGCACTCCTTGATACTTTCCCTAAGCACCAGACAGAATATCTTCCAAGCTTTCTTTCAAAACATGCCATCTCTCGTCTCCCCTCCTCTTCTAACACACCAACATCACAAACATTCTCAAAAACAGCAGCCAGTGAAACTCTCCACCCACAATTTAACTCAGGAGTCCAGGGACCATGTGCTTCAGCATCTTTGCTGCAACTGCTCCTTTCCATTAGCCTAAATCATCTCAGTGAGACCTATTGCAATGGAGAGGTTCACAAACTGAACCATGCTCAGAGCAGCTAGAGCAACTTGAAATAGGAGAGATGTTGCTAACACTATTTGCTAGGATATAAACCTTTAGAATGGAAAACTGGACATTTTCAGTGATTTATACCACCCCCAGGCCTGACTCTCATATTAACTGGTATCTGTATGCTCCTTAGAAGGATATAAGGTTCATTTTCTCACCAAGTATCAGCAGAGTACCAATTGAAGATTCCAGAAGGATTTTTTCCACCCCCCCTCCCTACTCAGAGAAGCAGAGCATTTGAGAGACCATTTTTCCTGCCTGTTGCACTCTAGCATTGCTTCTATGCTTTGTAGGATGTCTCAGGGTTATTATACAGAAGTAATCTACAAGTGATTTTATAAAGTAACTTTTAAAATATGCCTGAAACAAAAGAAAGAGCAGAATTTATGTGATCATATGTCTGAAATTTCAGATAATACTAATTTTACATCCTCTAGACTTTCCATGGATTAATTAGCTGATTTCTCTTCATAATTGTAATAGGAAGCTTTTCAATCAGATTCTGGTCAATTTTTTCAAATTTCTGTTTTAAGAAAATTTTTAAATTTCCTTTTTTTTTTTAAAGCTACTTTCTACCCCACGTAAACTTTATTAAAAGGAATGCATTGAGGACACGTTATATAACTGGGTGGTTAGAGTGCATTTACATCAAATTGAGGTCATATTTTTGCTAATACATCTATATTGCTATTGAAAGTTTATGTACTGTGATCAAACTTGATCATCAAGACAGATGCATCTATGCCTTATTTCTATATTGGTCCAAATGCTTCTGATTTCACTGACAGGAGGAGCCTGGATGCGGTCTAGTCAACCTGGTTGAAAGGGGACTGTGTGCTCATGCCTGATTATAAAGATTAAAATGCAGCTAATTGTTAAAGAAAATATTTGGCAAAAGCAGCATATCCTATTCTGAGACACTACTTCATTACAAGCGAGACAATGCAAAATGCTCTGATGAATCTCAAAAATGTTATCTTAAAACAAAATGCTCTTTAATGAAATAAGACAAATATATAGAAAAATAGTTAACTATAAATCATTACAAAGAACACTTATCTACAAAAAGCATGATTCGTATTAGAAATATTGTATTGGAATATTTTCCTTGGTAGGAATGTACATAAATTGCATGAAGAGACCGTGAGCCAAATTCATACAACTCTTTTTGGCTTTACTACAGCTGTAGCTTTAGTGAAGATTCAGAAAGGCTTGAAGCTTCTGATCAAAAAAGGATTGTAAATCCTATTAAAATGGATTAAAGGAAACACTGCACAGTGCTAAAAATATCAAGTATAATTTAAAAATTCTTCAAATGTTACCATTCCATCACACTGATTATATTTTAGCAAAAAAAAAAAAAAAAAGTTAAAAAAATTTAAAAAGATTTGTGTTTAAGTTTGAACATATATTTTACATGGACGTTATAGCAGATCTCATCCAACCTACTCTCTTACAAGCTTACATGCAGTTAATGTTTCACCAGTAGCTTCTTTCTGCAGGTTTGAAAATGTTCTTCCAACACACATCAGAGTTGTCTACTGGTAAAGATACAGGACTACCCACTGGCACAGGCATGGGGACCAGGTTCTGTCTGGCATTATACTGAAGCTTCAGGTACAGCAAATTTCACACAGGGGCCACTGATCCGTCACTAAGAGCTGAGCACCCTGGGGAAAGCTAGGAAGCTCGAGATGGATCTTTCTAACAAGATCCTGCTTTTTCTTTTTCTACTTTTTGCATTTCCATATTTACATATGAAATATAACACACAATTGATAAAGACTAAAGGCAGTTCTGAAATAGGTTCATTCTGTTGAAATCAATTCGAGACATAGTAGGAAAGATCTTATATCTTATTTTATGTTTCTATTCCTCATGATAGTGCCTGCATGTTTTCCACATATATCCTCACCCATATTGAACTACCAAACATTTGATATGTCTTTTCAGCGTGAGCCCTATGTCTATAGTATGATTATTTTTTCAGAGATCTTTGATTTTGGGGTTTAGGTTATTTCAGGACTTGTTTTATATTGTAATTGGTTAAGATTCACAGAATACAGATGCTTTTATAAGAGCAGACAATGCTTGCAACTAGCTTTTCTGGGACCAAACACAGAGCTTTATGGTGACTGTAGCCTTACAGTTACATCAGTGAGTTCTTAATCAGTTTAGTCACTAATCCTTCAAAAATTTCTCCTTGGGCAAATGGGACTGTTTATGTTCAGAAAATAGTGTACTTCCATGACTGTTCATGGAACAGAAATTAATACATAGCAGTCCCAATTTTCCTCTCATTTAATGCAGGAATTATTCAGAATATGTCTAAAGATTTGCTTACACTAGAACTCTAGACACACTAAATGTAGTTAATCAAGATGTAGGCAATTATTTCATCAACATATACTTTGTATTCTGATACAGCCAAAACCAATTCAGCTCTTAAAAATAGCCAAAGGCAAGCTTTGTCACCCTATGAAATACACCAAAAGCAGCTAAAAAAATGACAGTCATGAAACACTGACTTAGTACAGCTAAAGCCAGGCTACGCTCACTTCCGCTGGGTTCTCAGGTTTCTGCAAGAGAACAGCCTTGAACAGATGGTGCCTCCATACTATCATCCAAACACAACATTCCTTTAGATTGGCACTGCAAACAAAACTTAAAAGAAGAGAGAGGACTGAAGTGGTTCTTGCTTGCAGCTGTTCGCTCAGTTCCACTAGAGGGGTGCTGGACAAGACATTTAAATACTCTTTGACAGCACCATTTACAGCTCAGGATTTTAATACAGGCTGTAAATCATCAAGTTGCACAGAGGATATTAGGTGTTACGCCACTTGCTCTCTACCATCTTGCAGAAGCTGTGATTTCTAGGAAAAGCTAAGGGCAGGGGGAGCAATAAACAATTAGCAATCTCAGTTTAATCTAGCACTACATACGAGCAACTCTCAGTCATCAGGAATAATCTTTTACCTGTCAATTTAATGATAGTATTCCAGTGTCTATAACTGCAATTACCTTTAGAATTTCTCTATTATCTATACATCTACTCCAATGAAGACAGTAAGATTGAAAAAGTAGAATATAGTCTGCATTCTGTGTGAGAAAGCAGAAGTCTTATGTCTTCAACTTACTCATCAGAAAGAACTATTTGTCCGTATTTTTTCAAGTATTTCACTACAATTAGAACAGCATATAAAAGGAAAAAATATAGCCCCAAATCTTTAAAACCTACATTTTAAAAATGTAAAATGTTAGAATTACTCTAATGCATAATTGTAAAAAGTAATTAGAAATATTGTTGTCCATTCTCCACTATGATTATGTTTCAAATTAAAATCCACTGACTGATTGGACAGATGCAAGTTAGAAAATGATTGAAAATTATGTAAAGATTTTAAGTTTCTTATTTTTCTAACAGTACTAGAATCATTGCTGAACATAAGTTTCCTCACTTTATATAATATGCAGAAGAATGGACACATGTTTCTCTATAATGAAACTACTGAAATCAGAGAACTTTGGTACTGAAATCAAAGAACTTTGGTACTGAATGCGGTAGGAGCAACATCAGCATTTGAAGCACATGGGGAATATATACTTGCCTTTTTAAAGCTACTCAGTATCTGAGCTTTGGTGACCTGCATAAAACACAGTGAAGATAACTTTCATAGAAAGAGTAAGGTTATGCTACTTGATTTTAGTTACAAACTTTTGCTTGAATAATACTACATTGATATCAGATAGATCTGGAAAATCCAAGAGTTGTGTCAACTAACCAATAGCACTTGCTTCACAAGTTGAGGCATTAAGGACTCAAAGTAATAAAAATTGTTCTGAATTTTTTTTTTGTTTCCCTGCAACAGTTAGCAGAAGCGAGTGTCCAGTCAGTATTCAGAAGCAGAACTAGGTATCTAGCTCATCTCCTGCTTAAATACCTTTTCTACTAAATAAACAAAGGCAGAAGCAGATCATTTGTTTCCCAAAGAAGGATCCCATCTGCCAAAGAAAGAGTTTAGCCACATGGACTTCCAGTGAAGTAGGAAACTCATTCCTTTCTTTGGAAATTATGAATGCAGCACCAGGGAAACAAAGAGCCACTGCTGCCTTCACTTTCAGCAGCCCTCACCATTCCGCCTTTACAGTGGCGACTCATGCCCAGAGACAGCAGGAAGATACTTGGCATTTTAGTGACACTATAGGAGACCTGCCTGAGCCAGGCTCCTACCAAGGGTGGAAATCCCCATGTTAGGAAGAAATTAAATACGTAGCAAAATAATGTAGCTTCTTTCATAATATTAGATATATGCTGCTCTACAGGCAAAACACCCTTGGAAAAGATTTTTTTTTTTTTTTTTTTATTTTTTTTTTAAGTTAAGTACCTAACCCAATTCATCTCCTAATCCTTTCTGTTCTAACACTGTGGCAACTGGATGCTTCTAAAGCCTTTTATTTCTTAGGACTTGGGGAACACAGAGAACTAGGTCTTATTTCCTACAGTCACTAATATGTAGGGAACATAGAAGTTGATTAAATTGTGGCTGTATTCAGGACACAGGTGAGACCTGCTCCTTGGCTGCAGGAGCAGGTCACAGCCATCTCCTTAATTCAGCAAAGATTCCTTGAGCAATGCGAGTAAACAAATACATCTGTGATTATGGCCAGGGGAACAGAAAAGGGAAAAGGCTGTTATCGTCTCCAGACAGACTCTTATCAACACTTCCATTAAAGCACAGTAAACTGCTACCAATGATAAAATTACCAGTAAGGAATTTTAAATGCATTATTGATGTACTCTTCGGGTAGAGAGAAGTTAACTCTTTGTGGTAAGCAAGTATAATACCCACTGAATATTATACCACTAAGCTATGACAATTTTTTTTCCCTTTAAAATACTTTTTCATTGCTAGCCATAAACATGCATGTTTCCAAACATATCATGCTGGGTGCCTTCAACATCCTTTTGAGGAAATGAAAGTTGAACATAATCAGAATCTCGTAAGTGATTGTCAGCATCTCACTTACATGGAGTCCCTGGGTTTTGACATTTGGGTGGGTTTTGTTGTTGTTGTTGATTGGTTGACTTTTGTTTGGGGTTTTTTTGTTTTCTGATGTGTGTGTTTGGTTTTTTGGGGGGGTTTTGTGGGGGCTTTTTTAACAGAAAAGCAAGAGACTGAATATATCACACCTCTTGCAGACATTTCTGTTATTTTCAGCCACAAAAATCTCTATTTCAAATGAACAGTGCATACAGTTAACTTCTTTTGCAACTGGGCTTCTGTTAAAGCACAAATTAACCACCAAGATAAATCACCATTTGTCTGAACCTGTGAATATTGATGGTTGTTTAGTTTGCAAATGTTACTGTAATTATTACTTGGTGCTGTTTTAAATCACCATACCCCTGGGTCCATTACTTCATCATTTAGTTTTAAAATAATTTTCCAGATAAGGTATCTTCTAAACATTTTAGTTTATTTTCCTCCTAGATATATCATTACACTAATTATTTATCAGAAAACTGCAGGTTGCCACTGAATCAGGAGAAAACAGACGGGCCATATTTAATTCTGTTTAGTAGAACTCAAAGGGGAAAAAAAATAAAATCAAGACTAGAAGTTACCTTTTCTTCATGGGATCAAAATTTAAACAGAACACAGGAACACCTCAAATAATTTTCTTGACAAAATACAAATTCTAATAAGCAAAGTTTGAAATGTAACTAATTCCCTTAAAATACAGTATGGATACAAAACTGACTTATGCTCAGAGTATTTAATTTAAAACAGAATTTTGATTTTTTACTTTTTTTCCTGCAGCTAACTGCAGAATGAAGATCTAAAATCATTTGAATTCACAGCTTTTATGAAACTATTAATGCAATTATAACCACAGTGGCTTTTACTGATGAGGGTGCACGAAACTGTCTTACTTGATTATTACGATTTCCAAAGAAGAAAGGAAGGCCACAAACTGAGAAAAATAAACATCCCCACCCCCTTGCTTTTCCTTTTCCCAGTAAATTAAGCACATCTGACATGAAATTCAGAAAAACCTGTGGAAAGTATATTCTATGGCATTTTTTTATACTATAGCAGTATTTTAGTACATCTACTTCAAAGGTCCCCATTGAAAATTCATAAAGCTAACTCCTACTTCACCACTCACCTTCCCTAAATTGCATATTGAAAAAAAGGAGTTAATATATAGCATTAACAGAATAACTGACTAGTTAGGAAAAGTCCTCTGAAGCATTGCTCCACTTCTTTCCTCTGTAACCAGGATCCAAAAACAGGCTTAAATACAGTGCTGTAAAAACTAATGACTGGCACAAAACTTTATACTTTGATACCTACGCAAGTAGTGTAAGTGATGATAAATAACCCATCACATCATTTGAAACTGAAATCCAGCATACTATCCATTACAGTCTATTCATCCTTATAGGAAATACTGATTACCATCTCGCTAGCACCAGCTTTTAACCCTGGCTGGCTGAATTTGCTTTTCAAGATCAATATGAAATGCTTTCTATAGTCTAGCAGCTATTTTGTTCTCTATTGCATATTAGTTCAGGTTTCATAACTATTCTTTATAATCACATCTGAAATTCAAGCCAGCCAAGTTCCTGCATTTATGAAAAGATCACAGGGAATTAAAAAATTTGAATAGGTCAAGTGATGTGAATATGCATGGACAAATCATCATGTGTTCCTCTCTTATTCTTTTGGTAAATGGGTAGAGGAGAAACATAAATCATTGCTCAGCATGTATTCAACCAGCTCCTCTTGACTCAGGGTAATACAATACCACTGTCTGACCAAGTATGCATACAGGAATTAGACTATTACACACCAAAGCATACTATGGCTGCTTCATTTAACTCATCAGTTTAAAGCGTAAGAAAACCAGACTCTGGACCTATACAGAAATTTATCTTAAAAATTGAATTAATTTAAATTAAGGCTGTTCTTTTCTATTTTTTTCTCTCACAGATTTAAGTGCTAAGCTTCTAGCCCTCTACCACTTTAATAAAAGTGGTTTTCAAACATTTGGGGTTTTTTAATTCAGGAAAAAAAAAAAAAAAAAAAAAAGGTGGGGGGTGCAGGGAGAATTAATCAACTGAAAGCAGGAAGAAACTGTAACAGCTTTCCAAAATAGCCTAGCTAATAAGAAAGTTGTCTTATTCCTAATTCAGTAAGACTGATCAAAAATATTTGGTGGCAGAAGTGTATTATGGCTAAAACTAAACTTTTTCCACCTTCCACCAATTTTTTTTTCTTCTAGACATCACTCAGAAACATGGTGAATGTGAGCTGAGTGAATATTACAAAACGGTCTTGAATATGCACACAGTGTTTCTCCATTCATATCTCTCTGTGTGCTTTGTAAAATACCTTGTTCAACTAAGTATGGAGAGAATTTTCCTGGATTTAATTCTCCCAAAGCCGCATGTCATCTCTGCATCTCAGCACAGCAGATTCAAATGTGATGCCCAAGCAACTACAAACAAGTAAACCTTTTGCCATCCCAACTGAAAAAAAAAAAAAAAATAGAAAATGTATCAAAATAAATATAAATGGTTATGTAGATCTTTAAAGATGCTTCAGTTTGAAAAAAATAAGTGGGCACACTCTCTGTAAAATGCAGAATGAGACTTTAACACATAATTGCTAGCATAGCTTTAAAACTGATGCAAAAGTACTCTCACAGCAGGGGAAATATATTTTGCATGCTAAATAAAAACTGACAAAAGATGTATATGCCCACATTGTCAGCATGTTCCTTGCTGCCAAAAGCTAGTCTGCCGTCAAATAGATTATGTTCATTTGGCCTTTGGGAATGGTGGCATCTTAGAATTTCAATTTCAAAATATAATTATAAAAAGAAAAAAACCCACAAACATTAAAATGGCTGGAGGAGGAATACCTTGTATAGAATACTTAATTCAGGATCGGAATTTTTATTTGGTATTTTACTGGAAACCAATGAAGCAGCTAAAGACTGGAACATACAAAATACTATGCAAATACTGCACAGGCCTGTTTTTTTCAAAAACTCAAAGTATTTCAATGGAAATGAGGGTAATCATTGTGCAAGTCAGGGCACAAGCTAAAGTATCGAACTTTAGCCACAAATCTGCTCAATGAAGAATAGTCATGTATACATGGAAAATATTTCCACTTATGTATTATGGAAATATTAGAAAGAAAGTGTAATTGATAAAAAGCAAACAAAATAATAAAAAACAAACAACAAAAAAACACCAAACAAAAAACAAACCCTAACAACCACCAAAACCAAAAGAAATCCCCACAGTTTTTCCATACAGCACTCTTGTTTTTCAGTTTCTCAATCTAGGTGATGACAGGACTACAGGGGATGTTATCTAATAGCATAGTAATTTTTTACCTCAGAAAGCAGAGATAAAATGTTGAAGTATGTTTAAAAAAAACCAGATGGCTCTAAGTGAATAACAGATTCACTTAACCAAACATTTTATTTCCTGTATCTTGAATAATTAACAAAAAAAGTGTTTACCAACAATTATATAACAGCTTTTATAGTAACACAAGGAGGAGAAAAACATTTAGCACTGACTCTCATAAATAATGCAAAAGGTCTAATTTACCATAATCATGTCTGGCATTTATCTTCAGTAAATAATGTATTAGGCATATACTGTTCACTATTTCCTACAGTAACTACTAGAGAGCATTAGGAACAAATCCATCTGTGTTTAACATTCTGTAAATCAGGCCAGCTCTTGCATGCATAAAATGATTGCTGATGAAGCCATTTACCTATGCAATGGATAGAAATGACATCTTTTAATGTAAAATTAAATAAAAAAATTATAGAAACTGCAATACAGATGAGGTTTTTTGTATACCATAAATATTCATAGCTTCCAAATTGACAAAGCATACCTCAGAAACCATAGGAACCACTCTAGGAAAAGAGTTGGGTCTTCCACATTCACTGTGCCACTGACAGGTAATTTGCATAAGAGCAAATTAACATCTCAAAAGCCTTGTCTTTGCTAGCATTTTCAAGAAATCACCCACCATTACACTAAAACCACTGCAGCTACCTTGGCACAACAGAAATGTGAGTTCAAGTGTTGTCCAGACTCCAGGTGCTTTTGTTCATTTGTTTTTGCACCACTGTCCCAGCTCCTTCCTTCTACACTGGCAGCTCCTAATTCCTAATAAATGGCAGCATACACACAGTTAAGAACAGGGTTTAAGGTCTCCCTCTTAGTTTTCTATCACTTCTTATTTTTGCCTGTTAAATCTGCAATTTACTTAATTTCTTCTGGATCTTACACATTTTCAAATAACAGAGAAATTGAATTTATCACAAATACATCCCCTCATAATTAAGGAATACTCTAATGCAACTACACTCAAATTGATCAGCGACATCTTTAGTTTGTGCCTTACCTGTCAGTAAGAATACAGAACACATTACACAATATGCACATAAAACAAGGATTATTGTTCTGTTAAAAGTTCACTTCCTGGTTTGGGTTTTTCATTGTTGTTGGTTTTGGGTTGGGTTTGGGTGGGGGTTTTGTTTTTGTTTGTTTGTTGTTGTTTTTTGGGGGTTTTTTTAGAAAAAAACACAACTTTTTGCAATGCGCTTAACAGATATTAAGAATAATGTAAGCAGAATCTTCCAAAACTCTGCGCACTTTACCCTTTCACATGATTTCCAGAGTTGTACATGTCCAGGACTTTGGGATACAATTCTCACATTCTGAAAGTAGGTACTCAAGTATAAAGTTTTATATTAATGACTCAAGTAAAATCAAGAGCATACTTTCTCACATAGAGAAAACTAGGCAGCTAAACTAAGAGGTCTAATTAGATTTCACACACCTTAACAAGTGCTGTCCTTGAGATCTCCAAGAAGCCTACATTAAGCATGCCATGGAGTGCATTCATCAGGATTTTCTGTATTTTTCAAGCACATTTTTGTTAATTTGTTTATATTACCTTCATTCCTTAGGCATTTATAATAAATACTAATACATACCACAGCCACATAGTTGTCCACTCATCTCCTATGCTTATTTCATCATTTAAAGAAAGGTTTTAGTTGTAAATAGTTAGAATGTTGCATTTTAACTATAGCATACATTCTTGTATGATCCTTTTGTTGAGACTCATTTTCTGAATAATAGCATTTTATATATATCTTCTATGAAACAAACCAGTCTATGATCATGAATTACATAAAGAGCATTTCAGCTAATACAAAATGTAGAAATATTTCAAGAATTGTGTCTTTCACATTAATAGACCACTGGAATTCGTTTTAAAAGCCAGTACAAATTTGGCAGAATAACTTTTTATTTTATATATATGTATATCGAGAAACCAGGAAAAAGTGGAATACCTGTTTTTTCCAACATGTCTCAGTTTCCTCAAAACTTAGGTGGAAACAGGTCATGTTAACATGCCTTAGACCGTAAAGAATAGAGTGCCAGAGTACTGCTCAGCTCACCACCTAATGAACCACACCAGCAACTCGATCGAAGGCAAAACCTCAATGACAGCTCAGCAGGACGGAGAAGGCCTTTATTACACGGCCTGTTCTAACTACAAAAAGGAGGCGTGAAGGAAGCTGGCCTGCTAGTTATCCTCACAATCCCTGTCCCTACTCAAACATCATTAATTGTCTTTTTGACATCAAGGTAGTAAAGTGTTGTAGGACCAAAGACAATATTCTCCAGTGGGCTAATATATCAGATCAATGAGAACTGAATTCAACCCAGGTTAAATAAAAACATCAGAATGTTGGCATGCAATAATCACCAAACAGACATGTGTAGAATGAGGACTCCTACCAACAAGAAAACCACTGTTTTAATTGGAAAGACATTCTAATTACACTTGCTCACTGAAATCTTTAGGTCTCCATTAAAAATAAATAAATCACAGAAGGATATTTTAAAAATGGAAACAAGTATCTTCAGCAGTAGAATAGATGAACCTTCTGCATCTTGTCTGGAATCACACTTGTATTAAGTACCGTGTGGGGAGAGATGCATCCTCATTATGAAAGAAGGGCCCTTGACAATAGACAAACATATAAACACACATTCTCCAAAGATTCAGTCAAAGAACAAAAATCATAAAGGTAATTTATACAGATATTGAAGGCAATACAGTTTGGATGACACTATAGAATTTAATCACATATAATGTCAACAAGGCTTCCATCAAAATATCTTTCAGTCACAAATCTCAAATAGTACAAAAATCCCAGTTAGTTGCAAGCAGTATCTTAACCCTTATTGTTTAATTTCCCTTTGTCAGTACTGATTGAGACATATGGAGCTCAGCTACTAAATATTAACAGCACATTACTTCCTGTAAAACATATATTTAATCTGATGCTACTATATATGAAACAAATAAAACTGCAAACACAGAAGTTACTACATGTAAAATAGAATAAAAGTTCCGTTTGTTTATCATGACATTTTATAAAATCAAACTAAACCCTATCTCCAGCTTTAGCCTCCTGATCAAAAAAGGAATCTCTTTCACTGTAGAAATGCCTACTGTCAATTTGTCAAGTCCGGATAAAACCTAATTTCATAATCCGTGAAGAAAAGGAAAAACATAGCAGGAATCTAACAACAGAAAATTATACTATCAGGATAAGTGTCAGGCACTAAATAAGCATGTCCATGAAAACTTCATGCTGTAGGCTGCTGATATCTCTGAGCCATTGCCATATTCTCAAACTGAAAGACAAAGGCCAGCTATTCTGACATCTAAACAGACCATGAAGGAATTAGTGATTAGAGGATCCTTTCACTAACAGACTTGCCACCACCATGGAGTTCTGTCAGTAAAACCGAGCTAGTAAATAAATGGGTGCTGAAACCTCTGAAAGCCAGAAGCAGCAGGATGTGGGATTGATCATCAACAACATCATTTTGGTGGACAAAACAGTAAAATAAAAGTCAAGCAAGAAATCCACATGAATAGTCAGTTGTAATCCTTATAGTGGTCATTAAATACTTCAATTTTCGACAACAGATGTGTAGTAGACAGCTCACTTTATAGTTTTATAATTACAGATTATTTTCAGATTCTTATTTTATTGCAAACAATCTTCATACCTTATCACACGGAGCATACCTATTCATGCAACACACAGACACCTCTAAAATATCCTTTGTACTCTCACACTCAGAGAAGCAGAGAAAATCTAAGACAACTTTCTATATGCCCGCAAGGAGAGGCATGAAGTCTTGAAGGAGCTCTGATCCTCCTTCAAATCCTTATGAGGGCAGGCAGATCAGTAGAAGATTTAAAACTAGAGTCTTCAAAGAGTTTGGGATTTTTTTCCTCTACAGTATATAAACCATCAAATTACTTAACAGCTAATCCACACACAGGAGCTGCTTCCTCCAAGTTCCAGATACTTTCTACCTATTTGTCAAATCTATTTGCATCTTCTCTTAGATAGGAACATGCTCCTGAAGTTGTCTCTGCCAGGGTGGTCACCAATACTTACATGGAAGTTACTGTAGAGTGAAAATTTATTTCAAAAGACAATCCAAAACAATGAAAAGCAGGAGTTCCCCTCCAACTCACCTGTAATAACATGGTTCATATCAGGATTAAACCATACAGCTATTATAAAATACAAGTACACCTATACCATAAAAGATTAAACTCAAAGCTGAAATTCCTCTTCATATTTATTAGACCTTTTCTCATTTTTCAGGAAAATACTGGTCTCTCCAAATTATTTTTTTAAGAAAAAAAAATGTTTTGAAAATAATTTCAACTCCAATGCAAACTTTTGATTGAGCTCACATAGTACTATGTAATTTTTTAAAAGTACCCCTATTTTACTGTTCTGAAAGCCTTTATGTTTAAATATTGATTTATAATAAAAAGTACAGTGCAACAAAAAAAATGATTCAATATATTAAAAAAAATCATATTCATTTATGCAAACTACATTAAAAAGATATTAAATTGCTAATTCAAAAGCTGAGAACACAGTTACAGATACAAGGCAATAGCAACAGAAAACAATTTTTTTTAAAAAATAGCTTCCTAAAATCTGTGAGTTGTAAAACTCTGTATGACCTGACAACTGAAAAAAAATTCACCTTTTTCTCAATCATCATAACTCTCCACAGCACTGATTGCGCTGCTGCTTTTCAGCAGCACACACATGCCACACGTTGCCAAAATGTAGTTCACAGCTGCTTAACCTCCTTCAGCAAGAAGCATGCATCTTGAAAACTGAAGTGACACTCAAAGGTCAAACAATATTTATAACATCTCTGGACTTCCTTTTTCTAAACTAGGTTCTCCTTCAGCACCATAACTAACTCCTTTATTGTCCCCTGTATATCCTGGGCACACAGCCACATTTGCCAATCTCAGCCACCTTAAAACAAATATTAATATCCAAATTAGAACTGAGATAAAAAAAAAAAGTTTGTAGCATGAGCTGAAGATCTTTCATGCAACTTGTATGTGACAAATTACATACACAGATACACACAAACACTTTGGAGAAAGTGGAGATGCTCTAAAGGTTTAATCTCGAATCTATCACATATTTGCCTTCACCTTTTATCAGTTCTCTGTGAGCTATGTGCTAAGTTCTGTCTTAGATTATGATCTTATAATACAAACAGTGAGAGTCAGGTAGGAGTAGAAAGAAAATAGTGAGAACATTAAGTCTTTTCCCCCACAATGAATATACTGAGTTTTTAAAACATGAAGTAAACTACAGGTAGGTAGGTAAATACTTGTAACTAACTGACTGCTAACTTCTTATTTTACCCCTCACACGTAAACCATATGTAACATATTCAGGTATACTTGTTAGGACATGAGGGGAGGGAAATCTTTAGAAATAGTATTACTATTGTTTATTTTTCATCTTAATTAATATGTTTTCTGACTTAAATTTGTGTTAACCATTATATAACAACAGGTCATAAATAAATGTGGTCTTACACAACTTAGTGTGGAGAGAGTTAACACTTGAATATATAAAACGAGTTTTAGAACAAGAAAATGTTAAAATGTAATTTAGCTATCACAAATGCATAAGATCACAGTTATAACTCACAATATGCCTCCATGCATCTGCAAAGGCTGCTGAAAATTAAACACATTAACAATTCAGTCAGTAAAATACCTTGTTCATGTAACCAGAACTCATCACCATTCAAACAGCTCTGCAGATTGGCACTGCAAATAAGACTATACATTTTAAATGAGATTGTTTGAGTGCTCTTTTTATTACAAAATCCAATTTTATCTCTTTGACCCATTTAATAAGAAGTTTTTGACAAATACTGTCAACATTTATTATATGTGTGAAGTATAAAAAAACTGCCTTAGCAAGACAGAGCAGTAAATGAAATTACAGAACTGATGCTGCAGTTCTTAGTTGATATTTTGCATTAAACAAGAGCCTCACACATTCTGCCTGATTGTTTTAGGAAAGACAGCATTTAAATCGGACTGCATTAACACACCGAATAGGTGCAAAAAAACATGCTCAAAACAAGTGTTGTTAACATAACAAGGGGAGCAATGAGGATTCAGCAGCAACAGGCTATTAGATATCTTAAAAAAGAGGATGAGATTTTAAGGAACACAATTTATGAATTAAATGTTTGTGTAATACAAAGACAGATACTTTTTCGTTTGGAACATAGCTCTTATATTCATTATAAGTTTGATGTAGCTAAATTTTCCCCAGTGTTTGACAGTAAATAAGCTTTAATAAATGCTGTGTTATAACACTGAACTCCCAGAGTTTCCATAGCAGAACAGTGTCTGCCAAATTTTCTTACTCATCGTTGCAAATCTCAAGCTGTTTGATGCCTTTTTAAAGGCTCATTTTCCAGGGATAAATAAGTTATTACATATAAATTAAGTTCTACTTGAAAAGTATATATAACAACTTCATTATTTTAGAGTAAATCCTAAATCCTGAAAATTGGTCAACCTCAGGATCAAAAACTAGTAGAGCAAGTAGGTGCAACGTACTGGTTCTACCTTTAGTACTCAAGCCCATCTCTTGTTTTAAGGGGACTGTCTCACAATATTTGATTGCTTAGGACTGGTGCTATTAGGCAAGAAGGACACATTTCCCAGGCAGATTTAATAGCCTAGAAATAGATCCAATGGGTAGGACCGCAAGACTGGTCACAGAAGCAAGGTACTCAAATACAGCTTTTGCCTTTCTCACTGTGTATTTTGAAGCTTCAGTTCCTCTTGCTGCTTTTTCAAAAGCAGTAAATCTTTCCCTCCCGAGTATGTGATCCATGGCAGTTTTCAGAGAGTGCCAGTTCTGCCACAACTTGGTTCCAGACAAGCAAAGCCAAGAGGTAACTGATGAGCAGGGCACATCAGTATCTGGAGTCTGACATTTACATCCCAGCAGAGAGGGCTCAGCCTACTTATGTACCAGTGTTTATGTTATAATTATAAACTGCCTTGCATACACTTAAATCACATGAAAATAATCAAGTTTTAGATTATGATAATACAGAAACTGAGAAAATTAGAGTTTTGTTATTGGTAGTAGCATTTGTTTCTTTGTGCTCTCTTTGTAGATTGGGAAGCATTCGATTCCACTCTATTTCACTTGCTCTTTAGAAGTAAACTTACTGTTTCCACGCATGCATAAAAACAATATTCATTTGTTTGTACTCAGGATGCAGGGAACTTTCATTTTTAATATACTGCTTTATGATGATTACATAAAAGTAATCTCAACCTTCAGATAGCTTATTGTAAACCAAGAAAAGAAAACCAAACCTAAAAACCCTTCAGGATTTAAGTGATAAATTAAGTGATAATTCAAGTGATAATTCTTCTCTTCTTTTGGTAATATTATCACCATATGGTGTTTT
>NW_010322412.1:0-3647 GCF_000700745.2 Antrostomus carolinensis
TCCACCGAGTGGTCCATCCATCAAAACCACACCTTTCTAATTTGGAGACAAGGATGTCATGCAGCACAGTATCAAACACCTTGCACAAGTCCAGATAGATGACATCAACTACTTTAGCCTTGTCCACCAATGTTATAACACCATCATAAAAGGCCACCAGATTGGTCAGGCATGATTTGCCCTTGGTAAAGCCATGCTGGTTGTCACCAATCACCTCCTTATTTTCTATGTGCCTTAGCATAGTTCCTAGGAGTATCTACTCCATGATCTTGCCTGGCACTGAGGTGAGACTGACTGGTCTGTAGTTCCCTGGGTCTTCCTTGTTACCCTTTTTAAAAATGAGGGTTATGTTTCCTTTTTTCCAGTTGCAGGAACTTCACCAGACTGTCATGACTTCTCAAATATGACAGATAATGGCTTTGCAACTTCATTCACCAGTTCCTTCAGGACCCGTGGATGCATTCCATCAGGTCCCATGGACTCGTGCACAAGTAGGATGTCAATAGACCTGGCAATGAATAAATCATCCCATGATCAAACCTGGATATGTTTGTATCCATATTTGTCCTTCCTTGGACAGAAAAGGGTGGCAGGGAAAGCTGTCATTTTTTGAGAAGTCAAGAAGCTAACTAGTGATCTTTTTTGCCTTCATGATTCTTGTGTGGAGTTAGCCCCAGGCTGTAGGCAGCAGAAGTGTTTGATGAGTACTAAGGACCTCTGTGGAACTTGTGTCTAATAGCATATCCTGTGAGCAAGTAATGAGTACCATAAGCAAGTTTACCCATAAGTCCTTGCCCAGCTGGCAGATCAGTAAGTGTTTAAACATAAAAGCTGAGTAAAAGGTCTCAGTCAAGAATGTGTAGGCAGTATGGTGGTCATGGTTTGTCAGCCACTGCTCATTTGGGCCGATTAATATGAGATGTAAAGAAAACAGGTTAAGGTATGGGCTTTTATGAAAGTAGTGTTTGAAAAAAGAACAAGGGAGAGCTTGGTGGTTATGTGTGGCACATCTGCCTTTTTTGTTCATACTTGCCCCTTGGATTTTATCACTCCATTTATACCGATGTTGCTGAAAGTAATGGTGTGTGTATATATACGATCAAAATATTACTGAGAGATAATCTAGCAACACTTTACAAGAAGTGACAAATTACTTGCACTTCATTTGGTATTGATGGTAAAAACATTAATCATGTTGAATTCTTTTGGTATTATTCATTTGGATGTAAGAGATAATACTTCCATCTTAAGCACTGAATAATTTTAAGGGTAGATTAAAGTCATCTGAATATCTTCCTGATTGTGTCTCAGTGCTCTATACTCAAAACACAAATATACAGCAAAGAAGGAAGAATGAACTTGAATTTATCAGTGTTTAACAGAAAAGCATTAAATGTTTTTGCTATCATTTCAGACTAATCAAACTAAGCTATTCATCCACTTTGTTGATACATAGTCTCAACACAGTATTTCTTTCCTGGAGTCTGTTTTTTTTTGTCATCTACCTTCATGTAGATGACAGGAGAGAGGTGTTAAGGTGTTGTACATGACTGTACAGCATGCTGGTATATCTTCCTGTCAGCCAAGGACATCTAACTGGCAAAACTGTTTTAGCTGAAGTGTCTTACTCAGAAGTAATTTTTTAAAAAAAAGGAATGGAGCAACACAGCCCTATTATGTATCAGGGTCTTTCCAGTGAGTAGACAAGAAAGGCCCCTTCCCCTCTCTGAAAAGGAAAGGCCTCAGGGATAGTACATAAACTGAGATGCTGTGTATGCTTGCCTACTGGGAAGCAAATTCCTGAATGGCTCATTCCTAGATCTCATGCTGGTTTATTTTCAAATGAGATGAAGTGTTTGGCTAGGATTGTCAGATACTCATATGCTCTGCTGAAACATGCACATGTGCACGATATCCATCTCCACTTTTTGGTGGACAAGTGAGTGAGAGGACAGCCTTGTACACCAATTTCCCCTCTGTCCTGCTGCTAGTCTCTACAATACTTAAAGATGCTTGTTTTAATGAGCAAGAAACAGAAGCAGTGTTGTTATGAAGAAAGAAAATACTTAAGACCTGTAGAAGTACAAACTTTAAACTTTTCTTTGACTAGCTGAGGTATGTTAGGTACCAAATTGGGTCTATCTGGGCTGGCAGGATAGCAGATCTGTCTGCTTTTCCATTCTGTCACACCCCTGTTACCGCTGCTTTTGTACCCTATCATAACAACACAGAGCAGCATCAGGTGAGAGAAGGTTTAAGCCACAGCTCAGAATTCTTGAAAACCTGACGTGGGATATCTCAAGGGAAAATGTTCTTGTCAGTGGTTGAGACCTTTCTGGCAAAAAATTGCTAATGGGAGCAGGTGGGCCAGCTTTAGCATATACTTCATCCATAATCTCAAGGAGAAAGCTCACTAGACTTTCTCTTACTCTATCTCTGACTTGTTACTGTGTTTTTCTCCTCAAGTCTTCAAGAATAAAACAGTTGTCAAACTTATCACTGACACTGTTAGACACATTTAATTTGCAAATATTGTCCAGAAAACCTGTTTATTAGCAGACAGACTCCAGTAAACTCAGCAACTAATTCATTTAATGCTTAATTTTGACACTAGCAATTTAAACTATTTGTGCAAATTTGGAATGTGTCCATGTGTCACAGAAATGCAGTGCTGGACCTGTGCAGTTAGTGATTTCACCAGTGTGGTGCATTAAACTTGGGTGGCTGGGAGATGACCACTAAGCTGCTCTCTCACTCCCCCTTCTCAGCAAGACAGGGGAGAATATATGATGGAAAAATTCACTAATTGAGATAAGGACAGGGAGATCACTCGCCAGTTAACATCATGAGCAAAACAGACTCTATTTGGGGAAATTAATTTAATTTACTGATAAATTAATCAATAACGGAGTAGAACAGTGAGAAATAAAAATAAAATAAAAATTAATTCACCGCACTCCCTATTCTTCCTGGGCTCAATTTCACTCTTGACTCTTCTACCTCCTCCCACCAGGCAACAGAGAGAGATGAGGAATAGGGGTTGCAGTCTACCTGTAACACTTTGTCTCTGCTGCTCCTTTCTCCTCACACTGTTCCTCTGCTCCAGTGTGGGGTCCCTCACATGGGATACAGTCCTTCATAAACTGTTTCAGTCTGGGTTCTTCTCATAGGTTACAGTCCATCAGGAACAGACTGCTCCACCATGAGTACCCCATGGACCAAAGGACTTGCCAGAAAACATGCTTCTGCGTAAGGTCCTCTCCATGGGCTGCAGCTCTTGTCAGGAGCCTGCTCCAGTATGGGTTCTTGATGGGTTGCAGCTTCCTTCAGGACACATCTACCTACTCTAGTGTGAGATCCTTCAGGGGATGCAGTGTTGATCTACTTGAGGGTAGGAAGGCTCTACAGAAGGATCTGGACAGGCTAGATTGATAGGCTGAGGCCAAGTGTATGAGGTTCAAGAAGGCCAGGTGCTGGATCCTTCATTTGGATCATTCCAATCCCATGCAATGTTACATGCTTAAGGAAGAGTGGCTGGAAAGTTGCCTGGGGGATATTGGTTGATAGCTGACTGAATATCAGCCAGCAGTGTGCCCAGGTGGCCAAGAAAGCCAACAGCATCCTGGCTTGTGTCAGAAATAGAGGGG
>NW_010322412.1:3662-3975 GCF_000700745.2 Antrostomus carolinensis
AAGTGATCATCCTTCTGTACTCGGCACTGGTGACACCGCACCTCAAATAATGTGTTCAGTTTTGGGTCCCTCACTACAGGAAAGACATTGAGGTGTTGGAACGTGTCAAGAGAAGGGTAATGAAGCTGGTGCAGGGTTTAGGGCACAGGTCTTATGAGGAGCGGCTGAGGGAACTGTGATTGTTTAGTCTGGAGAAAAGGAGGCTGAGGAGAGACCTTATTGCTCTCTACAACTACCTGAAAAGAGGTTGTAGGAAGGTGGTGATTGGTCTCTGTGCCTAAGTAAGGAATCACAGAATCACAGAATATTAGGG
>NW_010322413.1:0-23453 GCF_000700745.2 Antrostomus carolinensis
CACTCCTCACCCAAGGGAAGCTCTCCTCCACCTCCTCGTGCTGCTGGCCTCCAGCATCAGGCGAACAGCAGAGCTGTGGGCTGGCACTGCTTGGTGGATACGGATTCCCAGAGACAGAGGCAGACTAAACACTCCCAAGATGAATGGGATTTTCTGTTCCTCCATTGTTATTTCCAGGGAACACGTCAGTGTGGGCACTATATTAAGGAGTCAAAAGACTCACAGGGCCAAAGCCCAGCCCCAGACTTGCTGGGAAAGCACAAAGGAAACACTGCCAACAGTTTAAGCAGATTTCTGGTCATAATCTCACCCACTGTCACTTTCTAAGCAGACAATATCTCAGAGTATGTTTAGAAAATAATTTTGTTGAGGAAAAAAGAAGAACCTGTAATCACTTTCTGGCACTTGCAAATACACTTCAATCTATAAGCTCTTTATCAAGCAGCTTATCAAAAAGTTGGCTGAGTATCTTCTAATGAAGGAGATAAATAGTTACTCCACCTGTCCACAGAAAATACATGCAGCATGAAAAAGCTGTTATTATTTTAGTAGATGGATGCAATCTATTTTCCTGAGAACCATACAGACACTAATTAATATGTAACGTGAAGTTACCTCATGTCTAGCTACATCTTAAAGATCCACCTAAGCAAGGCAAACAATACCAGCTGGGCATATTTCAAAGGACTGAGGTGTGGGGCAAGGGGAGCAAAACCCAACACCCAGGGTGCCTCCCCTCTGCGGATCACTCCACATGCTGCTTAGGGTTGGACTCGAGGACTTAGGGTTGGACTCGAGGGGAGGTTTAGATTAGATATTAGGAAGAAGTTCTTCACTGTGAGGGTGGTCAGACACTGGAACAGGTTGCCCAAGGAAGTTGTTGATGGCACCTCCCTGGAAGTGTTCTCGGCCAGGTTGGATGAGGCTTTGAGCAACCTGGTCTAGTGGAAGGTGTCCCTGCTGATGGCAGGGGGATTGGAACTGGATGATCTTTAAGGTCCCTTCCAACCCAAACCATTCTATGATCTTAAAGGTCTTTTCCAACCACTACTATTCTGTGATTCTGTAACAGCACGTGCAGCTTAGGCTTCGACTGTATCTGAAGTGATACATTTCAAAATTTTTAGTCCTTTATTCAGTCATATTATTCACAGGTGCAACTTCTTCATTCACCGAGGACATTGCCACTGCCATTGTGGTCTGAGGAATTCTTTGCTGCTGCAGCTGCGTCTTCTACAACTCACAATATTAATCTGCATATCCCTCTTCTTATTTCCAACCTCCTCTCATTCTGACAATCAAAAAGCACAGTAACTCCAGCAAAGAGTAAAAGAAACTTGTGAGCTGCAAGCACACAATCAAGCAGTGACCTGATGCACTGAATGATCAGAGAGTAAATACGTGGCTACTTGAAGGAAAACAGGTATTTGCTAAATGTTTGAAAAACTCACATTTAAGTACAAAACCAATTCTAATGATAGAGGAGTTCATGCATTGCTACAAATCAGTATTTAAAAAATGGACATAATGTCTTTGGAAACTTCTATTTTTTAAATATTTAACTTACAACTGAGTGTTATTGGAGAAAATAAATGTATTTATATAAATTTTGATATTAGCTTTGGAGGTTAAAAGAATAAGACAGACACAAAACTGGCCAAAATTTTTCCCTGCAGGTAAGCTCCAATAAATATGGCAAAAACTGTAAATGAATCAAAATCATTGCTTTTTGGCTGAGTCTCCAGCCAAAAAAAATCTCCAAAGATTTTAAGATCTTTGTCCAGATCTTAAAATTAATTGATGCTTTTACACAACTGCTATTGCTCTGTGCCACTTAGCAGGCACGTGTTCATTGTGAAAGTGACATAAACCCTTGCACAGCAGTTGCATTTTTACCACTGTATGCAAGTGCTGAAAACTTCTCATTTTTAATAAATATACAAGATTGGAACGACTTTTTCCTTTTCACTGGATGTAAAAAGTGACCCACAATTAGTACATTTCTCAGGTAAATTTTCTCACAGAAAGCCAAACATCGTCCTAGTTATCAACTTGACTTATAACAAAATACATTAATAAAATGCAGCACCTTTTAAAACAACTAATGAAAGATGTTTGCAACCAGTAACACAGCTTCTTACTTTTCTTAGGAGATAAGAGAACTACATCTGGATTTTATCCTAATCGTCTGACACGAAGGTTAATCAACTTCTCATTTAATTTATTTTGCTTTTTAAACAAATCATAGTTTTACCCTTTCCTCAACTGGAAAGTTAAAAGCACATTCCACATGGAAAGTTTATTTTGTCTAGTGAAAATGTATAGAGGAGACCACCAACATTCCCTAGTGATCTTTCAGACACAAGTCTGGTACCCGTGGAAGAGGGAAGTAGACAAAAATGGGGAAGGTAAAAAAAAAAATAAAAATTGCCAATTCAGTTTGGCAAAACATCAAAATTATTTCATCAAATTACAAGCTCAGAAATTTTTGGTCATACATTAAGAACAGAAATGTGATTAAATAATCCTTAAAAACATCACCCAAACTGGAAATTGTATGAAATGCTGAGGAGACAAGCAACAGTAGACGTTGCTATTGTACAAATAGGCTCGTGTACACGTAACACGTCCTGCACAGCAATGTTCAAGACGCACATTTTCAACAGGCTTTCATGAATTCCTCTCACTCTACCATCACACTTACAGATCAGTTTTTTAAAGAGATTAGAACTTTTCCTGAATATGAGTCAGGTCAAAGAGGGTCTTACCTACAGCACTTTTCTAGAAAATTTCGAAACAGGAAGATGAGAGATAATAAATCAAAACCCTTCAGATTTGTGCCATAATCACACTCCCCAAGCTGACTAGTGATTGAAGGAAAGCAATATCCTTTGCACCTTGCTCAGATTATATCGAATTAAGACTACGACAGTGCTCCTTAGCTGGGCAGAGCAGTTTCTCATTTCCAGAAACTGATCTTTTTATAAAAAAAGGAAAGCTTCTGAAAGTGCTCGTAAGATGAGCAGCAGTGACAAAAGCCTCAGTTTATGCCAAAAACATTTCTAATAATGTGAGTTAAAAATGAAAGCAAAGACACTAACTGTGAAAATTGCCAAAATCTCGATTCGCTTTTGTACAAGATGTTGAAAAATGTTAAAATAAAAAAAAAAAAAAGAAGAAAAACTTGTGACAGAGAGGAGTTTGAGACAGAATGCAAAGCTCTAAGAAACGCAAGCAAACCACTTCCTAAAGATTTCTATTCAGGGTGTTGTTAAGACTCTTATCTTAGTGAAGCATATCTTAAAACAAAAGAATAAAATAACAGCCTGGCAAATTTCTTGCAGTTTTTCTGCAGCTTGTACTCTTTAGCTAGTGAAGTGAAAACCTGTTCATTCCTATTCAAGATGAGATTCCTCTAGCCCGTGCACTTCAACAGGGAAAGGTGTGGTTACGGCACTCTGGTGAGAAAACACTGTCCTTGACATCTTCAGAAAAAGCAAGTGCAACTGTTCATTCTATATCATCTTTGGGAAAGCAGCACGGACATCAGCTACTTATCTGCGTATTGCTGATGCACATGGTTACAAAATTTACCTCCAGCTCTACTCTTTCCTCCTTTTTTCTCCTCTTTGAAGTTAGGTTCTTTCTATAAACAGCTCCTATGAATTTCAATAAATTCATTTGGTGACAGAATCCAATCAAACCAACTGATCTTTGAGACAAAGCTCTCACTTTCTGCTCTGCGTATGGATGATATTCTTCCAAATTCACACTGTTGTACACTTTGTTGCTTCTAATATCACTGAACTACTTTGTTACAATTCTTTTAATACAGATATACACTTAGAATTTCCACTTCTTATCACGACAGCTCTACACACTCTCAGAGTATCATTTGACACAGGATAATGAATGCTCATTGAGTGAGACCAGCATACAGTGTTTCTGGAAACACTACTCTGAGGTGTAGAAGGAAGACAAATTGAATCCCATAGTGCACTGCCTGCTCATGACATTTCTTTTAGTTTTTGAAAACACTAGACATACACACAAACGCAGCCTCACTACAATAAAGCTCCACAGGTCAGAGACCTCAGTAATATTATCAACCCAAAATCATTTTAATATCTTATTATCTCAATAACTTGCTGTGTGAGGCAAATGGCATAAGACTATTAGTCTAATTATATAAATTTACTTGAAGTCTATAATTTTTTAAGCTACCACTTAAAATTGAATGCACTATAAGTAGTTACTATATAAGCTTCCATGCTGACTCACTCAAAGAACATCTACGCTAGCATAGAAACGATTCTCTCTTCTTCCTTACCTCCAGATGCTCTAAAATATAGGGAGGGTTTGTCATGCCAAGCCTCAGCATAGCTCCCTCAGGAATAGCTTCAACCAGCTTCCACAGAAGCGTTGGGAGGTCTGTGCCAATGTCTCTGCCATAAGCCCCTGTGTCTTCGCTGGTCAGCCATATCTCACAAACACCCTCTGTGAATAAAAGACAGAGATAATTAACAAATCTGGTTGAGAGCTGTTTATTTTATCATACAGCTGCTCACTCTTTTTCGTGCAGGATTTCACAAGGCTATTATACAGCCAGACTGGGTATTCAATTGCAAAGGGGGAGGGAAGGAGGAGGAAAGCTTATCCCATGGGTAGCAGTGGGTTATTAAGTTCATTTTATGAGCACAAGAGTGCTACAACAATGCTGTAAATTATCTTTGCTGTGGAGTGATTAACATTCACAGCCAATGACTAATTCTGTGCTGCCTCTACAGCAAGTCAGTCAAGTCTAGTACTCTGCTCTATTTTTTGAGCCTAATTCATTAAGCACCACAAGCAACAGTACCCAAGCAAAGCATTTGCATTAAAGGTTGTTACTAGTAGTTAACTTATTAACTGGTAAGCTTCCAATCAGCAGAAAATAGCTCTAAAGCACAGTGATTAACACTCCTCCTGGAATAACTATAAAAAACTTGTACTCTTTAGATGATACAATTAGCAATGCAATATTAAGACTGTACTGAAAAGGTTAGTCACCACTACCTGACTGAGTGATAGTGTCAGAAAACCTGTTTCCTGGCAGTTAATACTTGATTTTCCATCAATCAGGGCCTTAGGAAGTAGTCTATTTTATTTGTACTGTAAAGGGTAGTGACCTCGAACACTGATATTTGGTAATCGCATCCTCCTGCTCAAACAGGAGAAAGATTGCACCACCCTTTAATAACAGCTGAAAGCAATGAGGTTTCACACAGCCACTTCCATCAGTCTGCCCCACTTCTCGTTTTGCAATGTGATCTCTCTCCTGCTCCTCACCACCCCAGAGCTAGAAATGAGCCACGGAAAACAGGAGGCAGGCTCCCAGGATTCCCATTAACTCAGTGAAGAGCTATATGTCTAATACTGATAATAAAGCAGTAAAGAAAACATTGAAGGTGGATGGAAGGTGCATAAATCATCCAAGCACTCTTTGGACCAACAGAGAATGTATTACAAAATGCAAATGTTTCTATTATAAATGTATATTTAAGATGAGGAAAACATAAACATGTACACAGTATTTAATCAGATGGAAAGAAATTAACTAGAAAACTAGAAGCTTTACAGAAATGTAAACCCAAGAATGCTACTCAAATTCACAGTATAACAATAAAGGTGGACAGCAAGCTATGTTGAGCATCAAAGTTAATTCTGTCTATTCAGAAAGGTTCTCAAGGTCATTTATTATTTGGAACTAAGAATACTTAAAATTTAAAGGTAAACCAAACCCCTCATCACTTCTTATATTTTGCTTCAAGAATAACTTAGTGAGAGAGATGTATAATTCTGTTCTTGGAAGAAATCTGGTGGAAAGTATTCTTGAAGTACTGTTTCAAGCACTTTGGTTATCCAGTTTGCAGTCACACTCAAACTGAGCTCCCCCATGCCTGATCTGGTGCAGAATTCACTAGCAGCATACAATCACACCTTGGATTCCACTGCGGTTCCTGATGGTTTTGGAATTCATCTCACCACAGGCAGTACCACACTCTGAAACATATTCTAGGGTCTGCCACCTGCCCTATGTTTTCCTGAGATATGGAAAAAACAGGTGAATTCTATATCAGTTACATTTTAAAAATAAGAGAAACATGAAAGATCTAAATGCTGACTAATGTCCTGTTGGTTTTTTTAACATCCATCTCCAACAGCCACTAGAACACTGCAAAACAGAGTAATTTACTTGGTGAGTTTCTACTGAAACAGAGGAATTCTCATTTTTAAGCTTTCAATCTAAACGGTTGCATGAATTTTGGGTTTGGTTGTGGGTTTTGTTTTGTTGGGTTGGGTTTTTTTTTCATGAAAATGGCAGATGGAATATTGGCTCACAGTTACCAGATGAATGTTGAGGAAAAAAAAATAAATCACTGGCTAGGAATGGAAATATCATTCCCGTGGAAAACAACAGTGAGCTTTTGAGGTTGCCTAGGTGGGGACCATTAGCCTCCTGGTGGGCTGCAACTTCAGATTAAATCAAAAGAAGAGGAAGCAGCTGTAACAGTAAATCAACAACAACAGGAATAACTGTCTCATCTGCTCCCTGATCAGAGTGCTGAATAACAAGCAATGAGAATAATTCATGGCGAGAGAGCCAAGGATGCAGTCTTAATACAGGGGGTGGGGGTGTTGGGAGTCTGGGACAGATATTTGTATTTTTATTTTGTATTTTGTTGCCCACAAGAATGAGGGCTAGTGATAATGAGACTTCTCCCAGCTGCTTGTAGAATATCTCATCTGCCGCTTCATCCTGGCTGGGCAGTCTGTAGCAGATTCCCACCACAACATCTGTCTTATTGGACATTCTGCTGATTTTTATCCATACACACTCAACCCTATCATCACCATCTCAACCCTATCATCACCATCTCAACCCTATCATCACCATCACCGAGCTCAAGGCAATCAAACACTCTCTAATATAGAGGGTTACCCTACCACCTCTCCTTCCTTGCCTGCTCCCCCTGAAGAGCTTATAGCCATCCATTGCAGCACTGCAGCCATGAGAGTCATCCCACCACCTTTCTGTGATGGTGACTATGTCATAGCTACCTTGCTGCACAATGGCTTCCAGCTCCTCCTGCTTGTTGCCCGTGCTGTGTGCATTGGTGTAGATGCACTTGAGCTGGGCTACAGATTTCACCCTCAGCAGTGCCATACTGCCCCTGGGCTCGTCTCTACTGAACCTAGTTATATCCTCTTCCCCCTTCAAACCTGGTTTAAAGGCCTTTCCATGGGCCCTGCCAGCTCGTGAACAAGAATCCTTTTCCCCCTTGGAGACAGCTGAAACTCATCTGTTACCATCAGACCTGGTGCTGTGAAAACCTCCCCAGGACAAAGAAACCAAAATTCTGCCAATGGCAATGGCCACTGCTTGTATCAGCCATAGCTGTGTCTCAAAAAAAAACAGCCATAGCTGTGTCTCCCGCACGGAAGGCAATGGCCACTGCTTGTGTCAGCCTTCCTGACCCAGGAGGGGAGCTACACCCTTCCCGCGTAAACTACCGCGGGCCAACGCTATTCCCCTGCCTGCGCAGGGTGAGGGTGACTGTGGGGGTGCGGGGTGAACCCATCGCCCCAGTGCCCTGAAGTCCCTTTTGATTGCTCCTGGACTTCTCTGCTACCTCACCAGTCCCAACCTGCCATGACCAACAGTGGATAATCATCAGAGGGCTGCACCAGACCAGGGAGTTTCCCAGTGACATCCCTGACCCCAGTCCCAGGAAGGGAAACTTGGTTTTTACAAGAGGAGATATCTTTACCTGGTAAGAGTGGCAACTGGAGGAAGAGAAGGAGCAAGAACTCAGATGCAGGTAACGATGGGTTTAACATGGGACCAAAGCACATAGCAAAGTTCTTGACCAGTATGCAGCAATGGAACGTGCAATATTTTCCTGGGTGATGCTACCCTGACCAGGAGAAGCATTTGCAAAAGCAACTTTGCTGACTCCAACATTTACACCACGTAATTTTGTTATTTGGGTATGCTGGTATTTTCTGTCCCTCCCTCCCAGTTAAAACTTGCCCAACTCACACATGTGTGTGCAGTATTTGAATATTTCATAATGTGTATATCTCTCTGTACATATTTCAGCACACACACATGACTTCCAGTTATAGAAGTGCTGATAACTGGACCAGGGAATCTTATCTGGAAATAAGAAAGAGCAGAACTAAGTAGCATTTACTTTGTAAGTGCTTCCAGTTTTGTCAGTTTGGAAGCCTTTTTAATTACTCATATTGTATGACTACAGTACTTATATTTGTGAGTATCACAAAGGCATCACAGGGAATGATTAATTTATAGTTTCTTTTTTTTCTGTTTGCAACAGTAATGAATTGTGTCAAAGCTACAGAGCTATTTAGTTTGAACATATGAAATGACATGGAACATTCCCATTTCACTGCAAAAGTGATTAATACTCTGATTTTCCTTACAGGATAGAGATCCATAAGGATGCTTCTGTCTGCATTTCAACTAAGAGAACATATGAAAAAAATCAAAACATGAGGCCACAAAATACAACCCCTTTTTAGAGATGATGAAGCAACAGTTCAATTTGTCATTGCATTGAACGCAGCTGACCACTAAAGAAAATGGATCCTCTGTCTCCAGTGGTCACATTCCGAAATGAATCCTTTCACTGTGCCACACTGCTGGTAAGATTTATACATTCTGTGGAAAGCAAGGCAGCCCCACCAAAACTGATAACATTTAGTGTAATACAAGTTATAATTTCTGCCCATATTTACAGTAATAAGATTCTACTCAAGAGCTTCATTTTTTTGGATGGCACTTTTGTTTTCAATTTCAACCCCAAATTTATTCATAAGCAGTCTGTATTTTCTTCTTTTTGTGCCACCACTACAAGTCTTCCCTTAAGTCTTATTTTGCTAGGCCAAAAGCAGGTTAGGCTTTCTAACCATTGCTCTATTCATTCCGTCACCTCTTTTTCTGTGTCTCTTCCTTTTCCATTTCAGTACATCTGCCCTCATCATGAAGCATCAAAATTGTACACAGCATCTCATGTGGAGTCTTCCCATATTGTCTAGAAGGCCTTTAACAGTACTCTGGGTAATACTCTTAATTCAACACTTGATTTTCTAAGGAAAAGTTACTTTCTTCTCAACAGCCCCTTATCTTACTGAGCCTAAGGTGCTGGACCTTTGTTACCTCTCCCTTAAGTCAGGTCTAAGATTCAGCAAGACTGTTTTTACTGCACAAAAATATAGATTACTATAATTGCAGATGAATTTATTAGATGGAAAAAAAATAAAAAAAGGTATAAAACTGTACCTGCCATATAGGACAGAAGAAAAAAATAATAAAAGTGGGCATATTGTACTTATTGCTTCATTATATAGAAGTTATACATCTCATTGCCCAGTTTGTGAGTGTAACTATCCAATCTTCTGTAGCTTGTGTTTGTTGTGCTAAAGAGGATCGTATTGATCTTCAATGATCTACACTGGAGGCACCTTACAAACATCTTCAAAAGGTGTTAAAAACATGGGAGCGTAAGCAAATATTTCAGTTTCATGGAACGGAGAGAAAACAGTTTTTCCTCCCTTTCCTTCTCCCTCACTACTGAATTAAGCAATAGCACTTCTCTTTATGCCATTGTCACCATTGTGGAAGGGATAGATTTGTTCATATACCATACATACTACATACTATCCTATCCTATACATAAGGATAGGATTTGTTCATATACTCAAGTCATTTGAAGCACAAGCATAGTAAGCTATACTGAGCAAAATTAATTCCCAGCCCTACCTTGTACCCTACTCTTGAAAGTATATGCTGAAAAGAGGTGAGTGTATTATGGAAACAGAAGAAATACATTAAGAGAGATAGTCTTAAATTTTGTACTTCACTGTGCAATACTGTATAACAGAATTAATTTTGTAGTTGCTCTGACCCATACTTTATAGAAAATAATTGTTTGAGGAATGGGATATCACCACTTGGCCCTTCAGCTTGTTTTACTCTTCTTTGTCCCATTCATCACTAATCTGCATAACACAGGAATAAAAGACTAGGAGGGACCTCCTGGTCACAAAGCTGGATGATAAAATGTCTCAGTATCCTTGTAAAAACCTGTTTCATCGAGTGCTCACAAACAAGTTTCTTCAAACAGATATCCCCTAGTAAATATTGGCTGAACTACTCTGCCTTCACTGCAGTTGTACTTTGTAGTATCACACCATCACTGCTAGGAAAATGGCATCTAACTACAGCAATAATGAGGAGATCAAACTGCCATGGGCTTGGGTTTTTTGTGGGGTTTTGGGGGTTTTTTGTGGGTTTTTTTATAAAATATTGATTGTCTGCAGATTGACTAACACATCCAGGCACTTTGTACTTCATTCACAGTGAAAATTTCCCTAGAGACACTAGATTTAGAGATATTTCACACAAGGACATATCTACGGATCAGGAATATATTTGTGTGAAGTTTAAAGTGTAATTGTTTCTTCTTTCCAATAACATCTTGTTATTTGACTCAAGTTATTTCATTTTCAATAAAATCTTTCTATCTCACAAATCCAGATCTTTTGCAGCAATGCTACATAATTCTTTCTTTCTAGCAAATCTTTCAAGGCATACTGTATATCAGCAACATTGGAACTTCACTGAAGGATTGGGGGTTTATTGTATTTATAGACATTTCTTCAGAGACTATCACTTCTGCACTTGAGTGAGTTGGAACAGATGTTCAGGAATGGTACAAAGAAAGAACACTTGGTTAAATGTGGATGTCTTTAATAAGTGCTCACTGGGAGGGTGACTTGGAGGGCACTGTGCTGTCGCAGAAGGAATGATGCACTTCACTCGTAAGAGAGAAGTAGCAGTACGTTTACTGATAGAAAACAACCATTTAATAAAGTTTAATGGTAAATGCACCAGTGGCTTCACAAGATTCAGTGGCAAGATACACATGATTATTGACTGTATTGAGACAGGGTCAGACAAAACTGTCAGGGAGACCCTCCCATTGGGTCGTGAGGTTCAGAAAGGACCCACTTGCTTTCTAAACTCTTTCTCAGAGAGGAATCATAGAATCATTTGGTTGGAAAAGACCTTTGAGATCATCGAGTCCAACCATACCTGTCCACTACTAAACCATCTCTGAGTACCTGTATTGGGTTTGCACGGCAAGGTTTTGGTGTGGGGTCATGGGAAGGACTCACGCTGGAGAAGTTGGTGGAAGACTGTCTCCCGTGAGAGGGATCCCACACTGGTGCGGGGGAAGGAGTCCTCCCCCTGAGGGAGGGACCTCTCTTAAACACCTCCAGGGATGGTGACTCAACAACTTCTCTGGGCAGGCAATTCCAGTGCCCGAGAACCCTTTCAGTGAAGAATTTTTTCCTGACATCCAATCAGAACCTCCCCAGCACAACCTGAGACCATTTCCTCTTGTTCTATCACTAGTTACTTGGGAGAAGAGACACACACCCACCTTGCTACAACCACCTTTCAGGCAGTCATAGACAGTGATAAGGAGTGCAACTGGATCCAACCTTAGTCCCAGACTTAGTCAACAGTTTATGGCTAAAGATTATATATGTCCAATCAATCCTTTCTATCCCTTAGCTAGGATTTTCAAAGTTTAACAAGTTATTAATCACTTACTGAGAATCTGGTGAAGCGAGGAATCACTCAGCCTCAAGGAGTAACCTTGAGAAGCATCCCTACTCAAGGGAAGATCACAGCATGCAGACCACTGCTATGCAAAAGGACTCTTGGGCTGCTCACTACTTATAGGGGCAAGGTGATTGACTCAGAGTCATATTTGCATACTGACCAGAGGTGTTAGTTTCTTCCAAATTTAGAAGACATTGTCTCCCCTGAATCCACTTGGAGCAGGATGCAACTTTCATCAGGATGCATCACACCCAGGTGCATCCATTACAACCACCACTGGTGCAGGTGAGGAGGGCGAGGAGAGCACAGCACCACATGTGGGTAACGTGAGGATCAAGCTATGCATCTAGCCAAAGAAATTCAGAGGGCCACATCTTTTATATTGTGTAGCTTTTTATGTACGTGCATCAGCACAAGGTTGTGTGGTTTCCAAAGCCCTCAAACTGGCATGGGCTACGCTCAGAGGTATGCAATATGTTCAAGAAAGTCTGACACTGTGCTGCAAGACTGTCACAGAATCACAGAATGTCAGGGATTGGAAGGGACCTCGAAAGATCATCCAGTCCAACCCCCCTGCCAGAGCAGGAACCTAAATGAGATCACACAGGAAGGCGTCCAGGCAGGTTTTGAATGTCTCCAGAGAAGGAGACTCCACACCCTCCCTGGGCAGCCTGTCCCAGGGCTCCATCACCCTCACTGTAAAGAAGTGCCTTCTGAAGTTTAAGTGGAACCTCCTGTGTTCCAGCTCACACCCATTGCCCCTTGTCCTACCATTGGGCATCACTGAGAAGAGCCTGGCTCCATCCTCCTGACATTCACCCTGAACATATTTATAAACATTAACGAGGTCTCCCCTCACTCTCCTCTTCTCCAAGCTAAAGAGTCCCAGTTCCCTCAGCCTTTCCTCATAAGGGAGACGCTCCACTCCCTTCATCATCTTGGTGGCTCTGTCAGGCACTTGTTGGTGACAGTTCATATGATGAGTTAAAAATGAAGAGGTAGATAGGAAAATGGAGAAGTAGATAGGATACCAAGCCTGGGAGTGAGCATGTTTTAAAGCTGTTTAGCACATCCAGTAACAGCTCACAAGTCTATTGGGTTATCTGTCTGGTAACGATAATATGAGAATCATAGTGCACTAGTTATGCCTCACACTGTTGGCTCCTTGAAAATGTCTTTTTAATTAGAAAATGAGGGGAAAGGTCTAAAGCACCGAGGTTAAACCATAAGTGCAAACGTGAGAGGTACAGATACGGACAATTTGGTTAAGAGTTAGATGAAATAACACAACTGTCATTCACAATGAATGCTCTCAGTCTTTCAAATGTTGTGTGAGGGCCACAAAGATGATGAGGGGTCTGGAGTATCTGCCTTATGAGGAGAGGCTGAGAGAGCTGGAACTGTTCAGCCTGAAGAAGAGCAGACTGAGAGGGGATCTAATCAATGTTTATAAACACCTGAAGTACAGGGGCCAAATGGATGGGGCCGGGCTCTTTTTGGTGGTGCCCAGTGACAGGACAAGGGGCAATGGGAACAAACACTGAAAGTTCCAGACAAACTTCAGGAAAAACTTCTTTCCTGTGATGGTGCCAGAGCCCTGGGACAGGCTGCCCAGAGAGGGTGTGGAGTCTCCGTCTCTGGAGATGTTCAAGCCCACCTGGACACTTTCCTGTGCAACCTGGTCTAGGGACCCTGCTTTGGCAGGGGGGTTGGACTGGATGATCTCCAGAGGTCCCTTCCAACCCCACCACACTGTGATTCTGTGAATATATATGTTCGTTTTCACTTCCCTTTATTGAGTTGCTTCACCTCTCTGCTGTTACTCTCAAAGCAAGGAAAAACATTAGTGTGACAACACAGGACATTTTCACAATTATGTTCAAAGCTTTCAGAGGCTTTTGCTATTTTTCTCCAGCAGGTTAGAAATACCCATTTACCTCAGGACAAAGCAACCTTCAGACCCAACACTTGAAAATACACTGGGACTGCCGAGATAACTCACACAACTGAGTTTGGGATGTAGATAGCCAAACATGCTTATGCCAAGGGACGAAATCTTTACCTCACTGAAGTTAGCACAGATTCGGGCATTGATCTCAACATGACTGTGATTTTAACAGTCATTTTAGAAATGTCAGGCATGGCTCATGAGCCTAATTAATGGAAACATTTTCATGAAGGTCCAATTTTAAAAATGCCATTTTTACCTCAAGCACATCACTTGCTTCTATACTGATCCCAGATGCAGGTTTTTACAGCACAGTACAGGACACCCTACACTTTGATTTTTACACACACAGCTCTGATAGTGGGACCCTCGATAGCTGGAGTTATTGCTAGGATGTGGAACATCACTCAGGAGTTTCAGCTTTGTGTCTGCACCACTATATTATTGACAATACCGAGTCGTGCAACTGTAATTTCAAATAATTAACTGGGAAAAGAAACAAACAAAAAACCCTTTTATGTGATGAAGACTTCTGCTTGGGTACCCAGCATTTCTGCAGTGCATTCAGAGCAGCTTAGGGAAGCCAACCTAAAATCAGCTCTTCTACTGCATCTACAATTCCTTCCACTATTCCCACAGAGGTCCCACAGAAACAACTGCAAGTCAAGTACTCAGGTTGGAGAGCAATGTAAATGCTTCTTCTTCTTCCTTGAATCTCCATCACGTGCTTTGCTGTCAAACAATGCCAAAGCCAGAATATAATTGAGGCTAGAAAATATAGATATAACGTATACATCTATATGTGCACACATGCTTTACACATTAGTCTGGGTGCATATAGCACACTGAACTGCTAAACATCTCTCTGCATGGGCTTCACAGGAACAGAGACCCTGTTATGAACTACTCCCCTCCATTTTTTTCCCCATACACTCAGGCTATTGTAACATCTTTCCCAGCACTTCTTCCTTTCTCTTGACCTTTTACTCTCTCTACTTCAGACCTTCTATGAATGGCAGTGAACCAAAAGGGGGTAAAAATCAAGAGGAGAGTAATTAACATGATGATGACATTTCCAGCTTCTCAAAGATATTCTTACAGAGTGACTCTCTGAAATCATCACTGTAACAGAAGATACCAGTGTCAGGGATAAACAGGAATGGGCAGAACTGGGGAAAAAAAACAAAATCCAGATAAGCTAGAGATTGACTGAGTTATTTTTGAGCCCCATTTTGTTAGAAGAATATAATAGCAGGGAAATTAAGAGATTAGTCTGGCCTTTTGTTTTTAAGCTATAGCTGTTCAAGTGGACTGGATGGTTATAGCCATACTTCAGCTCCTTGAAGTCTTCTGTCATGTGCGTTTGCATAATACCAAAAGAATAACATGGGGAGAAAAGTCTGTTAATACTCAGTTATTCAATACAGTGTTGCCAAATTACCAGAGAAGATGCTGTAGATAGACAGTTGAAAGTTAAACAGCTACCACATCTGATGTAGTTCATGTAGCCCATCTATTTCACCTTGAGTAATACAAGAGCTAATACAGGTGGGGGAATTTCCAATGTAAGCCCCAAGCATGCACATATATTACAGCACTAAAACCCAATAGTGAACCTTTTCCTTAGGCATTATTAATAGGATTCAGATAATCACAGGAAAAGCCCTTGGTGATGAAATGACATTCTTTTTGTGGACAACACGCTACCTAATGGGACTATGTGAAGCTGGAAAACCCCCCACACTGATTGATGTGAATATTACAGTAGAAAAAATGACAACTTCAGGGAGGCCTCCCTGCAAATTAGTAATTTGTTTTACTTTATTCTCCACTTGCTCGTCTCAATGAGTACTTTCAAATGAAAATCACATGCTCATGCCTTCTAGCTGGAGTTAAGTACTAAGATAGCAGGTTTGAAAATGTCCATTGTGGGGATTAAAAGACGTCCTACCAGGAAGCCATACCTGGTGCACACTTCACGTGAGGGTCATGGGGAGGCTCTGCTCTGAGAATGCTTCTTCTTGCTTATTTTCTTCATCACAAAATCCATCAATGACATTTCACATGTCCTTTGTTGCTGAAAGCTGCTCTATCCTGGCCCTTGGCCAATGAAGTAAAATTATATATTCCATACTATGGTGGTTGCACTTGGCTAGCCCATGGCTGCAGCCAAACACAGCTGCTCGCTCTCTGCTCCCCCCAAGAGCAGAGGGGAGAGAATTGAGGGAGAGGGTAAGGAGACTCATAGGTCAAGATAAAAACAATTTAATAATTGAAAGAATAGAAAACTTAAAATAATACTGATATTAAATTAATAATAATAGTAATAATAATAAAATATTCAAATGAGTGATACCCTGTGCAATTGCTCACCACCTGCTGATCAAGTCTGGCCCATTCTCAGATAGCGATCCCAGAGGAGTGGCAATCCTGAATCCAAAACCACAATCCTGGAAGAGCGAGAGCCTGAGCAAAAGCCAGAAAGAGCAAGAGAGGAAGAGCCCCTCATGAATATCCTGCCCATGACATGATATGATATGGAATATCCCATTGGCAGAGCCAAATGTCAGTTTAGCTTATTAATTTAAATATTTCTTTCCCCCTCCCCAGATCTTACGCTTGTAGGCTAACAAAAAAATGAAGTCCTTCAACTTCCAGAGACAAAAATGAAAACACTGGTATGGCAACAACATTCTTCTCATAACAAATCCCAGCTGAACCCAAACCCCAGCGCTGTTCTAGCTGCTAAAAACAAACCAGCTCTGGCCCAGCTGAAAACCAGGACACACAAAATTATTGAATATTGCATTTCTGGTTCCAGCATCTATTAATGTGATTGCTCCTGCCTGCTGAGGAATGATGGACCAAGTTAGGTAAAGGAAGCTGTAGCCAAAGTGGAACAGTTAATTATTTACTGGGAAGTTTGAAAGAGAGATGCCTTACAGGGGGAGGGTGTCCCTTGGCTGTCCAACATGTTCTTTGCCCTGTCATCCCCAGGCTTCTCCTTAAGTACAGTCCAAGTCATTCTTCCATGAAATAAGATGGAAGGAAAAGACGATTCTGCTGCATTTTCCCCTTGTTCCTGGTTTCTGCCTTATGCTAGTCAGCACACAGTCCAAGGAAAGGATAAGAGAAAAGCCGACGTGGGTAGAAGTGACTTTCAAGGGGCATTTACTGGTGCCAGGCTGGTGTGCCATGAGCAGTTATTGGTTACACACTGCAAACTTTTATCTCCCTGCTTGGTGGCCACATGGTACCAAAACTCCCTGCCAGCTGAAGAAGGCAGGAGCCTGCTGCTGGTATGGAAAGGAAAAAAAAAAGAAAAAGGAGATTGTCCATTTTCCCAAGGAATCTTTGGCTGCTGGAGCTCTGTACCCTCTTACACCGAGTGTCACGTGGTGGGGACAGAGGTAGGGGGTTGATTCTCTATTTTTATGATTTACAAAAAGGTAAAGGTTTATCTCAGTTTTGGCACTGAGTGGAAGAACAGAGAGGGATTTAAAGGCACTTTGCACATAAGCACTCATGAAACAATATTGTTATTCTCATGCAGCAGGCGGTGAGCAGCAGAAACAGAGACATAACAACATAGCAATGCAAAATGAGCTCCAGGCATCTGGTAATTGTACCTTTTTTACCTTTTGAAAACCTTCACAACACTGAATTGCATAGGGTCAATCTGACCTGTTCTCGTTGGGTGTTTGCAGTGGTAGGAAGCCTTTGTGACTCACAGTTTTAATCAGAAGAGCATTTTAGGTTAGTCAAGTATAGAGGGAAGAGAACACAACAACAAACTGTTTATTTGCACCCATTTTATGGCCCAAAAGGACTCTGTTTTTCATGATTTGTAATGAATTTAGTGGGTTTTAAAAGTTTTTAGCCAAAAGCTGTATTTTCAACATTCAACCCCCAGCCCAAATTTATTTAGTCCCATTTAGTGATGAGACACTGGCCCAGGCTGCCCAGAGAAGCTGTGGCTGCTCCTCCCTGGAAGTGTCCAAGGCCAGGTTGGATGAGGCTTTGAGCAACCTGGTCTAGTGGAAGGTGTCCCTGCTGATGGCAGGGGGGGTGGAACTGGATTATCTTTGAAGGTCCTTTCCAACCCAAACCAGTCTGTGATTCCATGATTTAGTTCTACCTATCTTTCTGCTTTTCCTTTTAAGACATATAAAATTTTGGATGTGTGGAAGCACATGATTTAGTAAAGCAATACAACATGCCAAACATCTCAAATTTAAAGTTACTGGAAGTTCCCTGGGGCAGGTACTTCAGCATCATGACAGCCAGGACCCTCTGTAATGAAACAGGTGGCTCTGGATGAAGTAGATGGTTCAGACTCAGCTTCTCAGAGTTTTTGTCAACAGATTCTTTCTCAAGCATTTAAAAACTTGTGCTCCATACCTGGCGCTCCTGTGGAAAGGGTGGAAAGAGACAAGCACTTCTGAATCCAAAAACCAAACAAGCAGTCAACAGGAATGGGCATCCTTCCTGGCTCTCCTGGAGGTCACTACAGCCAAGGACCCACAGAAACAAGCTATGCACCCACCACCAGGAAGGTGAGCGGTGACACTGGCCTACGGGTGTTCCTCTGATCCACCAGCACTGGGTTCCAGGCATTGCAACAAGGAGCCAGATCCTGCACACACCTTCCTCTAGTGCCTGAAGATTGGCATTGGCCAGGAGGCCCTGTGCTAGTGATGCAGCTCTGTCACAGGAGCTGCACTGAAAGATCTCAAGAGACACAGGCAGCCTGAGTCACAGGCTGACCGTTCCCAACTGAGGACTGACCTTGGCATGGCACGAGGCCCAAGCAGGCTGTGGTGGTTTCAGCCTGGCTGGCAGCCAAGTACCACAGAGCTGCTTGTTCATCCTCCCTCAGTGGGACCAGGAAGAGAGAGAATCAGAAGGCTAAAAGTGGGAAAACTCATGGGTTGAGATAAATTTCAATTTAATAATTGAAATAAAATAATAATAATAACAGTAATAATAGAATATGCAAATGAGTGATGCACAGAGCAATTGCTCACCACCTGCTGACCAATCCCCAGCCTGTCCCTGGCTAACGATCCCAGGGTAGAAACAATCCCAAAACCCAAAACCACAATCCCAGAAGAGCGAGAGCGAGCCTGAGCAATCCCCAGAAGAATCCCCCAGCTTTCCATTCAACCCTGGTTAATACACTGAACATGACATGATATGATCTGGAATATCCCATTGGCACGTCCAAATACCAGTTTGAGTTTTGCTATTTACTATGGTCCCTGCTGAGTCCTTTGCACCTGCAGACGAGCAAGACATGAGAAGGTTGGAAATGTCCTTTGTCTTCCAGTAACAATTAAAAACATCAGTATGTTTTAAATGTTCTTCTCATAACAAACCCCATATTGAAACCAAAACACAGCTCTATTCTAGCTACTAAGAAGAAAATTAGCTCTATCCTAGTGAAACCAGGACACAGGCACATCCTGGGAAGAGGCTTATGCTATGCACTATCCTAATGGCTGCATGGCCTCCCAGTCAGAGCTGGACTGTGACCATCAGCTGGGAGCACCAACAACACAGCCCCGGTCCCCAGCAAGTCTGCGCTCACCATCTGTCATCTTTGGGAATCTGGTGTATGTAGTAATTTGGTCAAAATTAGGGATCTGAATCTTGCACACCTCCTCAGGTAATACCTATTCCTTGTTCACATGACTAAAGGCTGCGGGTCTCATGCAGTAAGTAAATGCCTTAGGATTCAGCTGAAAATGGTTTGATGACAACTGGATGTAAAATAACTTCAGCTGCCTATAGACAACATTCCATCTGTCTATAAACCAACTTGTAGTTAACAATACAAATAATATTAAAAAAACAAAACCAAAAAATATTGAGCTTTTTCCACTAGTTCTACTGCTTGCAATTAAACGTAATCCATAAATACCAACAGATTGTCCATTCCAACTTGTATTACACGTTTCAATTGTTAGAAGAAGAAGATTACTTTTCTGTCACGCATTAAATTTAATAATAGTTACCATGTTGGAAAGAATAATGGGAAAAACCTTTCCTTGGGTTATCAGAGGGAGAGAGCTAATATCTGCCAGGAAATCCCATTATGATTATTACATATGACTCTAGGATGGATTCATTCTCCGATTGCACAGATATTACTAAATAAGACTTCAGGCAACTATACATGAGTTTTTGTAAATTGTGATCAGGCCTCAGTGCAGTGGCTACCAGGTAATAGATTAACGAGCTGTCAGGATTAAATTCATTCATTTCTCCTTATCATTTACAGAGCAGGTGGCCTCTAACTCTACCCATCTGCACACACAGCTCTGAAAGACTCAGAGCCTTTCACAGAGAAATGGAAGGAGAGGCAAGCAGATTTCATTTATCAGGAATAACATTTTGTCCATGACCTTTCATCTCCAGCACCTAGGCAGACTCAATCTGCTGGTGCTATTGACCCTGCACATTTTATGCAGACTGGGGTGGAATGATGATAAATATACTGAAATAGGATAGACTTGCTGCAACTTGAAATTAAGCGAGACCTTGAAAGAAAAACCTTCCAAGGATTAAAAACATCTGCATGTATACATGTTTTTGCTCAAAGAAAGCACGTAGTGATTGACTGCATTGTGTTCTGCAGATATGCACATACATTTCAGTGAAATTTTATGGTAGGTAAGTCAGTCCTTACCCTTCTCCAAAGTCAAGTCAGTCCTCTGACACATAAACAGTGTAAATTCACAGAATTACAGAAGGGACCTCAGGATATCATCTAGTCCAACCCCTAAATACACATACAACCCCCATTCAGATACAATTAAAATATGTGAATTAATTTGACTGATTTATATATATAAAAAAGTAAAACTATAAATGCTGGAAAGGTTTCACAGTTATTTTAAAACAAGAGTGAAAGACCCTAGTCTAACCAGGATATATTGTCCCTTTTTTTCCCCTTCCTTTTCACTGTACTAGAGCCAATAAAATATTTGGCTTGGAAAAATGAAAAAGGGTGGGAAAGGGTTCCATTTTGACCTTTAACTCAACAGCTCATCTGATTGAATCTCCATAAATTGAACAAATGAAGGTGAGCGAGCAAGGAAGAGTTTCCTCTCACTAGGCAAGGCCTCAGTGAGGCTACATCTCCTATCATCTCACATGTTTCCACAGCAGGTTTAGAAAAATTACTGCAGCTCCCCATCTATTACTGCAGTATTTCCATTACAAGCTACCCTCCAGGGTACTGGAGGACTCACTGGGGGAACAATGACCACTAAACAAAGTGAAATGTCCACCTGCTCCGAACCATCAGGCAACTTTTCAACAGGTGAAGATAAAGAGGAGCAGAATGAGATCTGTTGAAAGAGTTTTGTAACCCTTCTTGTCTTACCATGGTAGGAAGCATTGCCATGGGGTGCTTTCACCAAGAAGTTGAATTACAGTCACTGTGAAGAACGAAGACAAACCATACAAGGAGAGGCTGAAGTCACTTGGTTTGTTCAGCCTGGAGAAGAGGAGACAGAGGAGATCTCATCGTGGTCTAGAACTTCCCCCCAAGGGGAAGAGGAGGGGCAGGCGCTGATCTCTTCTCTCTGGCCACCAGCGAATGCCAGGAGCAGAGGACATGGCAGGAAGATGTGGCAGGGGAGGGTGAGGTTGGCCATGAGGAAAAGGTTCTCGAGGCAGAGGGTGGTGGAGCACTGGAACAGGCTCCCCAGGGAGGTGCTCATGGCACCAAGCCTGACAAGATTCCAGCAGCATTTGGCCAAGGCCCTCAGGGACATGGTCTGAATGTTGGGCTTGTCCTGTGCAGGGACAGGAGTTGGACTCCATGATCCTTGTGGGTCCCTTCCAAATCACAGCATTCTATGATTCTATTGTCAGCATAATACAATGTTACACACAATGAAAATTTGAAAGACAGGGTGGATCTGACATCAATGGAAGCTTTTTCTTGTGTGGATTGGATTTTTCCCCTCAATTTTTCAAAGACTTTTTAATTTAAAACAAACAAACTAACAAACAAAAAAAGATACCACAACAGGTAAAGGAATTTGTAAAGTAGTGTATAAGAAAAGTCATCATGAAAACACTTGTCATCTTTTGTGGAGTAACCTGAAAGTATGAATTATGGCATGTATCTCCAAAAAAAAATTGCAGCCTAAATCCTTCCTCAAGGAACTGTGTATGCTGACATTTCTGAGCCCTAGACACGTGCTAAGAACAGCTCTATTTTCATTCCCACGGCACTACCACTCCAAATGGTACTCAGCAAGAATTCAGAAATGCTGCACTTGAGCAGTGTGGCATTTAGAAGGCAGGTATACTGTAAAACCATTTCATTAAAAGCAGATCACCTCAGGACCGAAGCAGAAAGATCAGTTTATCCTGGAATGAGAGAAAATTGCTATGTATGACCTGTTTTGCCATCAGCTTCTCCAAAGAATGTGGCCCAACTAGACCTTAAAATTGTGCCCCAAAACAATATGGGGACACCCAAGTTGCTCAGGTAAGTGTGAAGTCAGTTGATGTCCATTCCTAATTCGTAGGTAGTGACACCACGGAGAAATCTGCCTTTGCAATTTTTTGAATGGAAATAGTTTATTTTTTTTATTCCTCCACATGGGTGAACATACTCTCATGGATCCTCACCTCACTCCATTTATATATAATTGATATTCTATGTAATTTCAACTGGTATTAAAAATAAAAAGGCCAGCTAATGGTTTTAGAAATTTACTTACAGCAGGCAATAAACTCATTTTCAGCCTTTAGGCATACACGTGTCCTTTCATCCTGAAAATATGAAAACTGTGCTTTCATAGGACAAATCACCCAATTGTTTCCCTGGTGAATCAGAAAGTAGATGTTTCTCTCATGAAAAAAAAAAATAAAAATTAGTACTTGAGTGACATACACTCAGACATAATTATTCCTTTTTGCTTTTTCCCCCTCTCTTCTTCCTCATTATTTCACCAGGTTAATGTTCTCCAGGTGAAATTTTGAGGAAGTTGAAAAAGGAAACTGGTGAGATTAGCCTCCCTTTATCTGACTTGTGACCTATTGTGTATAATACTTTATATAAAAATAATTGTATCTATAATATATCTGAAAGATTTTTATATATATATATTTAGTGGTGGACTTGGCAGTGTTATATTTATGGTTGGAGTCCATGGCCTTAAAGGTCTTTTCCAACCAAAGCAATTCTATGATTCTTTGCCAACCCCCAGCCTGACTGCAGCATCACCAGTTCCCCTTGATCCACAGGTTCTCCCTGACTCTCTTTCTGTTATTGACCTGCTTCTTATAACTACCTCACCAACTGGAATCTCAGAATGGTTTGGGTTGGAAGGGACCTTACAGATCATCCAGTTCTAACCCCCCTGCCAGCAGCAGGGACACCTTCCACTAGAACAGGGTGCTCAAAGCCTGACCCAACCTGGCCTTGAACACTTCCAGGGAGGAGCAGCCACAGCTTCTCTGGCCAACCTGGGACACTGTCTCACCACCCTTACAGCAAAGAATTTCTTCCTAATGTCTAATCTCAATCTCCCCTCTTCCAGTTTGAAGCCATTACCCCTCATCTTATCACTACCTGCCCTTGTAAAAAGTCCCTTCCCAGCTTTCTTGTAGGCCCCCTGCTCTTTTCCAATCCTTATATATGAAAGGGTAATGTAAGTAAAATGCGTTCAGTTTGACAACTCAACGGTGTTATGCAACTGAGAACACTTATTCCATTGCTTATCAGATGAATGAATATTTAGATAAATAAGACTTTCTCCAGGCAGCCAGCTTCAGTGTGTG
>NW_010322413.1:23469-27451 GCF_000700745.2 Antrostomus carolinensis
AATTGCAAGGTGGGGGAGATAAAGGTTCAGTACTTTGAGCAACAAAGCAGGTACCAATGAGGTAAGCCAACCTCTTGGAGCTGACGAGCTTCACATCTCACAGCTGATAAAGACTCACAAGTCACAGCACATAACAAATTACCTATAGTTTGGAACTGTTTCCACCAGTCAACACACTTCTCTTGTTTTTCTAAGGAAACAAAGTCTACACAGCCACGCTCTCTCTCTGTTTCTACCCACAATCATCTAACAGCTGCTTTGGTACTAGTTTTTGATAATGGATTGTCCTCTTTCACATGCTACCAGCTATCAGCCAGGACTTAAGCCATCAGACCTTCAAAATGGGGATAGTGCAGAGGTTTAAATTCACATAAGGTAACACGTTCCCAGGCACTGTGAGTGCAGAAATAGAAGAGACTCTGTACAGGTCAGGGAAGAAGCCCACTGAAGTTTGTGGTAATCTCTTTGTTACCTTTAAAAGCCTTTGTACCAGCTCTGTGAGAATTTCTTGTACCACAAGTCTCTCTGTTCTCCTGCTTGCAACATGTCCTAATCCAAAAGAGTATCAAAGTGGAGATCTTCAAAGGATCCAAAGGGATTTAGGAACATAAATGTCCCTGAAGGTTGTTGGCACTTTCCTAATGCTCTCAAGCTACTTCTAAAAATGCCTGTTCAACAGCTCTGTGGGGTTGTTTTTAAATAGTACGTCCTTCCTATTTATTCCCTTATGGATTGTAAATCAAAAGGAGCCCATTTTCTGCACATATAACAGCTTGTGGAAAATTTATTCAGCCTAATTTATATCCAAACTTTAGCCACAATTCAGCATGGAATTTAAGTACCATTATAAAAATAACAGGGAGGAATAGTCTATCACTAACATTTAAAAGCATTAGCTTTTTCACACCTTGAATATAGATAGACAATCTTCCAGGATTAGTTCATACTAGCACATTTTTCTTACACTCAGCCAGAAGTACCTGATCTCCTCTCTAGACAGTCTTTCTCAGAAAGCAATTGACAATTTGTAATACTTACTGAATTTAAAAAGTTAATTGCTATCTAACTGAAGTAGCTTATTATACAAGTACTGGGACTATGCCTGTCTGCCAGTCGAATACACTAAAGCATTCCATTTAAGCAATTTAAATTAACATATCATTTTATAAAGTTGTTTTGATTGTGATTGCATATTGAGATTTTAAATAATTTTTACTTAATTTCAAGGGACATGGATTCATTTTGTATATTATCAAATTGTAATCATTTCTCTGTGATTAATATTTAATTTATCTCTACACTCTTAGCACTTTCCTTCCCCATAGCTGTAGTTGTATTATACTTTTTGAAAAAGCTCAGTGTTCTGTGAAATGCACTGAGGAGATATCACAGAATCCCAGACTGGTGGGAGTTGGAAGGGACCTCTGGAGATCATCCAGTCCAACCCTCCTGCCAAAGCAGGTTCCCTACGCCAGGTTGCACAGGAAAGTGTCCAGGTGGGTTTGAACATCTCCAGAGATGGAGACTCCACACCCTCTCTGGGCAGCCTGTCCCAGGGCTCTGGCACCCTCACAGGAAAGAAGTTTTTCCTCATGTTTAAGTGGAACCTCCTGTGTTCCAGCTTGTGCCCGTTGCCCTTTGTCCTAATCAATGGGCACCACTGAAAAGAGTCTGGCCCCATCCTCTTGACACCCAACCTTTAGATATTGATAAACATTGATAAGGTCCCCTCTCAGTCTGCTCTTCTCCAGGCTGAGCAGCCCCAGCTCTCTCAGTCTTTCCTCATAAGAAAGATGCTCCAGCCCCTTAATCATCTTTGTGGCCTCCGCTGGACTCTCTCGAGAAGATCCCTGTCCCTCTTGAACTGGGGAGCCCAGAACTGGTCCCAGTACTCCAGATGTAGCCTCCCCAGGGCAAAATAGCAAAAAGAACAATGAAGAAAACCTATATCTGCAGTTCTCCAAGTAACCCCCCAGTAGAACACCACTATCATGGTTCATCACACAGCTAAAAAGACAGCTCTACAATGGTAAGGAGACTTCATAATAGAGACAATTTAAAAAAATCAGTGTGTGTTCTATAGTGTAACACAACCACTTGCTATCCCAAACCAAGACTACCAGAAGACAGCTCTACATTAGACTTCAGCCCTAATATTTTATTCAGGAGACAGTAACATAGACATAATGGCTGTAGCACAGATGGGTGCTTTCTCCTGTGCCCTTCTTCAGTGTCTACTTCAGGACTTCCATGTCCATTTTGAGAACTGGTGAGCGAGTACACACTCCACTGCAAATACATTATTGACTAGTGGAAGTGGGCATTTCTTTTCCATTTTGGTAGCTTTTTTTTAGGGGGGGAGGGGTGGGGATGGTATAGTCAAAATACTGGAATTATCAAAAGTGATTACTCTAGACTGACTTTGGTGAATGGCTCGAGCCAAATCATAGAATCATAGAATAGTTTGGGTTGGAAGGGACCTTAAAGATCATCCAGTCCCAACCCCCAAACAATCGACAAAGCAGGAAAAATAAATATCAGGAGCAGAAAGACAAAGCATTCTGACTTTTTTTTTTTTTTTTCTAATTAAAATTTCTGATTTTTTCAGCTAAGTTCATTAGGGGACAGATTTTCTAGTCCTTGGGCAGCATTTGAGTTGAATTACCTGGAAACAGTCCAGTTCAAATAACTTGGATTGCTTAAGGAAGGATGTGAGAAGCTATATGTCTCTGAATATGCTTTCAAAGTTAAAGGACTACTCTAAATTCTCTGAGCTGTTAGCAAACTGGTGAAGAACAAGTATGGACTAAGAATTTAGGTTTTGACTGATGCTGAATTTCACCCCAACAACTATTTCATAATGCACACAGTAAAAGCTGTGCTCAGTACCACTTTAAACTGAAGTGTCCTCAGGAATTGCACAAATCCCCGTATCTTTTCTGAAGGAAATGCCTTAGCAGCAATTCTGATCCAGCTCATCGGAAACAAGTACCAAGCAGGAATTTCCATCCTGTCTTTGTCTTGGGACTTGATCTTGAGTTTACAGATTTGTTTTCCCTGCTAAATTTTATAAATGAATCCATGGATGGTTTGTCAATGTGCACCATGTATTGTTTTTTTTCCCCATTGCCAGCTCTTTGCTTTGGAAAGCTGATGTGAAACATTCCTACTAGTAGTTCTTTTGAGTGTTCAGTTAAATATGCTGTAAACCAAAATACACACACAAAATAGAGAAAAAAATAAATCTATAAGGTAACAACACCAGTACAACAGCTGAAGGCATTTAGAAAATTACAGTCGTTGTAATGATGTAAAAGTTGGAACAACACAATCCAAAGGGCAGATTGTTTTTTAAATACTGCACATGCAAGTTACAGCAACCATATTTAAAGGATATGCATTCAGAAAATCACAACGGGACAGGTTTTTTGGTTGTTTTGTTTTAAATGAAGGAAATTATGTCATTAAAAAGCAAGGTATAGAAGAGCTAGATTTAAGGACAATATTTGAGAAGATTTTTAAGTTTTAAATATCAAAGTCAGGAATATCAAGGAATATCCTGAGAAGCTTAACAAGAATAAAAGGAGATTGGCTTGCTGTGAAATTAGATACTTTATCTGAACCTCTCTCAAGTGCACAAGGTTAAACTAACGGTCACTTACATAGTTTTGAACAGACTTTCTCTCCCAGGCAAAGGATCGAGAGAGTAGGCAGTCAGGGGTCCTCTCCCAGTCAAGGTGGGAAACACTCTAGGAACAGACTGCAACAGCCAGTGCTGGAGCATCTTCTGAATATGGCCCACCAGTTGTTGCAGTACCAACTTCTCTGTTTAATTGCCCGATCAGCTGATGAACTTCTGTAACTCTAATCACAGCAGAGACACAGTACTTCTGCTCAGAGCACAGAAAGAGTTAAAGATGATCTAAGGGTGGCTGAGGACTCATCCTGTTCCTTAACTGTACATGGATAACATCACAGAATC
>NW_010322414.1:0-2570 GCF_000700745.2 Antrostomus carolinensis
AACTCTCCAGTGTGTCCAGGTCTCGTTGAAGAGCAGCACAGCCTTCTGGTCTGCCGGCCACTCCTCCCAACTTCATATTATCAGCAAACTTGCTGAGGGCAGACTCTATCCCTACGTCCAGGACATTGGTGAAGATGTTAAACCAGACCAGACCCAGTACCGACCTCTGAGGAGCACCGCTAGTTACAGGCCTAATTTTTGTCTTTGTTTCTAATTACCTAAATCTATTTAAACTGGAAATATTAAATTAATTTTCCCAAAGCTGATCCTATTTTACCTTTGATGGCAATTGTTAAGTGATCTCCCCAGCTTTATCTTGACCATGAGCCTTTTAATCCTATTGTCTCTGCCCTTCCTGTTGAGGATGAGGGAGTGAGTGAGTGGCTCGGTGGGTGTCTGGCTACTAGCTGAAGTCAACCCACCACATGTGATCTTGCAGAGAATTATGTAATTCCCTTTATTCCCTGTGGCTTGCTAATTAGCATTTTTGTATGATACTTCACTTCAAGTGCTTGTGAACATGCAATTACTTCTTCTGTGGCCTATGACTCAATACATACACCTTCATTTGAAAATTGTAATTGTCTTCTTCCTATGTAGATAATATATCTGTCATATATTGAAAACTAATCATGCTGTAAGGAAATAATGGAACTGCAATAGTAAGCCTATATTGACAACAATTTCTGGGTTTGAATCAGATCCTCTTCCCGATGCAAAGATGTGGGGGGGGTGGGGAAAAATAATCTCTGCCATCAATGAATATCGCTACCATTTTGGTAAAACAGTAAGCAAAAGGAGCTTCATGGCAAGAAAACAAAACAATATAGAGTGAAAGCTTTTAACACCACCTACCCTATTCTGGAAAATAATGTGTGTTGTTATTAAAATGCAATATGGAAGCAAGTTTTACATTCATGGTCTCTAACTGATGACTTGCCTAAGCAATGTAAGGTAAGAGTGGTATCTTGAAATTGGTGTGATTTATGAAAAGATTTAGTGGTGGATAAGGTAAGGCATGACATATTTTTAGGGAAACGTCTCATTTATGACAAATGGAATGGAAGAAAATATGGAAATGTTTAATAGAGGAATGGGTAAGCTGCTGATTGAGCCTACCATCACTGTTAAACTGAAATGAATGACAGTTTTTACTGGGCTTTATTGCCTCATAATTCAGTTCTAGATAGTTTGAGTAATTGCAGTCTGACTCTAATACAGAAAATTCAAACTCAAACCATCTTACATGTTAGCAGTGAAGCCTTTCTCTTTCACCACTCCTGACAACAGTGGCCAAGAAACATGTGGTAGGTTTAAGGAAATTTGGGATCTCCTTGGACCATGCTGTGAACAGAGAGGTACTATTAACTACTTCCTTCTGTATAGAATTCAAAGTCTAATTCCAAGAAAAATGTATCAAATTAGTTTATTAAATATCAGAAAAGGGAGAGGGAAATAGGAGGAAAATGTTAAATTATTTAGTGATAGAAATTAGCCTAACATACCTTGATGGATTAGAAATATATATTGCTTATTTATCTTTGTCATAAATGCATCCACATCCGTATGTGCAACTACCACTACTTCTGAACACAATCCATTCAAATTTACAGTTTCTTACTGATTTAACAAACTCACTGAAAGAAATTGTGGCCCAGAGGTCAAGGAATGTGATTCTCCCACTCTACTCTGCTCTGTTGAGTCCCCACTGGGAGTACTGTGTCCAGTTCTGGGGCCCACAGCATAAGAAGGACATGAACCTACTGGAGTGAGTCCAGAGGAGGGCCACAAGGATAATCAGAGGGATGGAGCACCTCCCCTATGAGGACAGGCTGAGAGAGTTGGGACTGTTCAGCCTGGAGAAGAGAAGGCTTCAGGAAGACCTTATAGTGGCCCTCCAGTGCCCAAGGAGGGTCTACAGGAAAAATGGAGAGGGACTTTTTACAAGGACAGGTAGTGATAAGATGAGGGGTAATGACTTTAAACTGGAAGAGGGTAGGTTTAGATTAGTTATTAGGAAGAAGTTCTTTACTGTGAGGGTGGTCAGACACTGGAACAGGTTGACCAGAGAAGTTATGGATACCCCCTCCCTGGAAGTGTTCAAGGTCAGGTTGGATAGGGCTTTGAGCAACATGGTCTAGTGGGGGGTGTCCTTGCAGATGGCAGGGGGATTGGAACTTGATGATTTTTAATTTCCCTTCCAACCCAAACCATTCTATGATTCTATGCTTCTATTAAATAACTAGGAATAATTTTTCCCATGTTGCTCCTGTGAAAAAACTCAGTCTTTTGTCACACCTTATCTCATTACTAGTTGCAGATATCTTTTGTTCATAAAAATAATATATATACAAGTCATAGCTTTACAGCATCACTTCTATTTTATAAATGCTTGCATATGTGATAGATTTACAGATGTTTCCAGCCACTGGAGAATTAAAGCCTTGTCACATGTTTGCACTCTAACTGGATGTATTGGGTTTGTGTGGCAATGTTTTGGTAGTCGGGGCGGGGGCATAGAGATGGCTTCTGTGGGATCCTGCCAGAAGCTTCCCCCATGTCCAAAACAG
>NW_010322414.1:2595-3192 GCF_000700745.2 Antrostomus carolinensis
ACCACTGGCCAAGGCCAAGTCAATCAGTAACGCCTCTGTGATAACATAATTAAGAAAAAAAGGAGGAAGAGAAAAAAAGCTGCACACTTTGCAGCCAGGGAGAGGAGTGAGAAGGTATGAGACAAACAACCCTTGCAGACACCAAGGTCAGTGAAGAAGGAGGGGGAGGAGGTGTTCCTGGCACTGGAGCAGAGATTCCCCTGCAGCCTGTGGTGAAGACCATTGTGAGGCAGGCTGTCCCCCTGCAACCCGTGGAGGTCCATGGTGGAGCAGATGACCACCTGTAGCCCATGGAGGACCCCCACGCCAGAGTAGATGGATGCCTGAAGGAGGCTGTGACCCCGTGGGAAGCCCACGCTGGAGCAGGTTCCTATCAGGACCTGTGGCCCCGTGCAGAGAGGAGCCCACTCCGGAGCAGTTTTTCTGGCAGGACTTGTGACCCCGTGGGGGGACCCACGCTGGAGCAGTCCATTCCTGAAGTACTGCACCCCATGGAAAGGACCCAGGCTAAAGCAGTTCGTGAGGAACTGTCAGTCATGGGAAGGACTCAGGTTGGAGAAGTTCGTGGAGGACTGTTTCCCATGAGATGGACCCCAC
>NW_010322414.1:3245-11523 GCF_000700745.2 Antrostomus carolinensis
TGTGATGAACTGACCTTAAGCCCCCGTCCCCTGTCCCCTGTGCCGCTGGGGGGAGGAGGTGGAAATTGAGAGAGAAGTTAAGCCTGGGAAGCAGGGAGGGGTAGAGGGAGGTGTTTTAAGATCTTGTTTTATTTCTCATTATCCTCTTGTCTGATTGGTAATAAATTAAAATTCTTTTTTTCCGTCAAGTTGAGTCTGTTTTGCCCGTGCCAGTAACTGGTGAATGATCGCTCTCTGTCCTATCTTGACCCAAGAGCCTTTCGTTATATTTTTCTCCCCCCTGCCCAGTTGAAGAGGGGGAGTGATAGAGTGGGCTTTGGTGAGCATCTGGCATCCAGCAAGGGTCAACTCACCACAGTCTTTTTGGCGCCCATTGTAGGGCACAGAACCACAACCCTGGGACTGATAGCCCCATGTTTTACCAACTGAGCTAGCCAGAGAATTCAGGCAAGGTCAACCCACCACGCTGCAGCTTCATCACTTGAATTCTAGTTTAATTCTGAGAACGATGAACAATCAGTCCTTCAAAACTGAATATACTTGCATTAAGAAACAGCAAAATGACTATTTGGTAACAAGACAGTCACAATGACATGGTAATCAGTTCTTGATGGTTCAGACATTAGAAAATAATAAGATCCTGTCTGTAAAAGAGTGACATAGGCCCACAGGCAAAGGTCCATTGTGTTCCTGAAAGCAGGAAAGAATATTTCTTCACCAAGGGCAGATATATAGCAGAAGCAGAACAGCTGTGAGAATTTTGGGAGAGCTAAACGTATTTTAATACATCTGCTAGTATCATTTTGGAATAAATAAAGTGGAGATTATTATCAAGTTGCATGTGTATAAGCACTTAGTAGATAGTCCTAACAGAATAATGAGTGGACTGTGTTATGCAAAGCCTTCTTTTAACATCAAACACTATTTGGTACCTGAATATCACTGGCCTAAAATTATGCTGGGTTGTATTGCAAGGTAGCATCCCAAATACATTTTTTAATGCTAATGAAAGGGAAAGTAAATGAACACCGTAATTCACCCTACCTTGTCAAAATGACTGAGTTAAGGGTGGGGTGTGAGGAAGGAGCACATAAAGAAGTGCAGAGGGGTACAATTTATAGCCTAAGGAGTGATTTTAGCATATTCAAAACGTCATGCCTCTTCAACTAGACTAGTCCACAAGGATTTTCCAGCACCACTGCTGTGACTTTAATTTCTCAGCCCTAAAAAGTGTTCTGAATATGTCAGATGAGAATAGAAAAATAATGTCATCATATTATTGTTTCCTGAGCATCATCTGAATTGTCAGGCTATTATTCCTGAAATACCTTTGCTTTTATGTCACTCTCCATGCCACCTTTTTTTCTTTTTTTCCATTCAACGCAAAGGTATAAGAACAAGCTCTGACTTAGGAAGCATTTCAGCCAACAAATACTAGTAGCTGAAAGGGTGATACAGAGAAAGGCAAAATTGTATGTTTCCTATTCTTTTATTCCCACCATACTCTAGTCTAGACTGGTCTAAGGCTGACCTAAGATAGTCACTCCTATGTTTAAGCATGCTTTCTTGTTGCTTCCCTATCCTCTTCTGTTTTGTCTTTGCTTCAGAAAAATCCACCTTAGCAAATCGGGAAAATATCATCCCATAATACACCGCTGTGAGGAGAAAACCCAAAAATACCATGCTTAGCCTGCCTGTTTCCCTGCCAGTTCCAGCTGAAGTTTCATAGGTCCTAGGAAATGCTCCCTTTGCAAATAGGTTTCAGCATGCCTGCAGGAAACTGGATGACAGTTTCTATTAAAATTGTGTAGGGATATGATTCAGCATTCATTGAAATAAATGGAAATCCTCTCTTACAGTCAATTGATTCTGGTTTATATCTACATTTTACCTTTTCTACAGGCCATACTCTTCTGACATATCCAGCCCGTTCACTAGGGCTTTTGCTTTTATTCATAAGTCATCACCAGGGCACAGAGCTCTTTGTAGCACCGGAGATTAGGCTGGCATGATTCATGAAGCAAACCACAGGACCTAACAGAAACCTGTAAGCAGTCTGGAACAACAGGGACTCTATACGTCATCTAGCTGTGGTACCCTGTTCTGTCTGCAGTGCTCAAGAGAAAACTGAACCTGAAAAAAGCTCATATTAAAAAGGCACACTGTTGGAGAGGGTGAACAAACTCAGAGGCAAGAACCAAAGTGCTCAAGGAGACACTGAGTTTGCTGAAGCAAAACTTCATTAACATAATGGAGAAAAAATTGGCAACTGGAATTGAACCAACCCTAGTAGACTCTGTCCATGTGCAAACAGCAATAACAAAAAAGTAGGAACATGTTTCAGTAGAGGGTTGTTGTGGTAGCAGTTGTTCTTTTGTACAGTAAAAGTGGTTCCTAGGAGTCCCAGTAAGGTACATGAATCTACACTGAGAGAATGTATGCAACAAAGTAATTGCTATAATCTAACAGACTCTTCTAGGGTAAGCTGAGATATGTAAATTTTTTTTCCCTAAAGCTTTTTAGTGTTTCAGGGGCTAAACGTTTGTTATTTGTGCTCCATTAGTCACATCATTTCCAAGCATAAAATAAGAGAGGTTGCCAGTTTATAAATTTAAAAAAGAAAAAAGGAGTTTATTACCTGATGTTCAGAAAAACAATATGCTTTGTGGACAGCACTGGCCCTTGTAAAATTGTTCCCTGTGGCAGTGTCTTTTAGTCTCAGGAACTGATAAAACCCTTATCAAATTCCACTTATATGTTGCTTCTGCACATACGTTCTTTTGAAGCCTGTCCCTAAATAGTCATGACCCCAGCAAAGAAATTGGATTTGCAAGCCAGTTCTTCAGCTTATGTATAGTCAGGATACTTCCAGTGAAAATCCATGGCTTTACAGTGATATAAATTGTCTAACAGTAGCTCTAATAATTTCTGTGTAGATGTTTGTACAGGCTTAGCCCTGACCATGGGATCGAGTACAACGTATTCTTACCAGAAAAGCAGATGTCTTTTGTTGTCTGTGAGAATATAGCAGTTTACTAGTGTATTCCAAAACAAATTACAAATTCCTTGAACTAGCCCACCTGCCTTGGACAGTGTCTTTGTGAGGGCCAAAGCCCAGGATCACCCCACTCCACATCCACTAGCCACCAGCATTCTCTCCAACTTGCTAGTTTGCGGGTTTTGTGGTATCAGGTGTGTAATTCCGACATCCATAAAATCTACTTCCGCTTTAGCACCACGTTCATATCCAAATAGCTGTAAAGGAAATGTGGGAATTTCTGCTTCCCTTTAGCATTGTGAATGCACATTCTACCCAAGTCACAGTCCACAGATAATATATGTTCAAAGTAATAGCAGCTAGAAATATATGGCAATTTTTTGTCTGGCTCTTTGTCACAAGTATTTTTCAGGTTATGCTGCTTTTTTTTTTTAAAAAAAAAAAAAGAAAAAATCATTGTTCCCATGATAGAAAGCAAATTAACTATTCAGTTAATAAAGACAGAGCATAAGACAGAACTCAGGACAGCCTGCTTCTACCATACATGCTCCCAGTGAATGTTATCTTAGTCTATGCATAATCTGTTGACTCTTAGAATTCTTAATATGTGATGGTATACCATTTTAAAGCTAATTTATGATATAAAGTAATGATAATGGAGATCTCTGTTGATATCCATTCTTTTGGGGTGAAAGAAAAACTACGCTCGTTTTTGCTGCCTCAAATTACACTTGTCAGTGAAGATTTTTTTCACAATTATACTGTTTCCATAAAGTTTAGCTGTTTTAATCCCTGTATTGGTTTATAACAGCCAATTTTTTTATTTATTGCATTATCAGTATGCTTACTGACTATCAAATGTATTTTCAAAACATTTTTTCAAGTGAAACATCTCACAGCTTTTGACAATGCTAAAGGCTTAATCCAAAGCCAGTAAAATGATTAGAAAAACTTCCTTTTTCATTAGTGGGGCTTTGACTTAAGTGCATGTCCTCACTAAAGTCTTATTTATGCTTGTCTTGCAAGTGGACATCACACTGAAGTAGCAAGTTATAAGAGAAGAGGAAATGGCCTCAAGTTGTGCCCAGGGAGGTTTAGATTGGATATTAGGAAAAATGTCTTCACTGAAAGTGGTGTCAAGCATTGCAACAGGTTGCTCAGGGAAGTGATTGAGTCACTATCCATGAAGATATTTAAAAATGTGTAGTTGTGGTGTTTAGGGACACAGTTTAGAGGGTGACTTGGCAGTGTTAATTTTAAGGTTAGACTCAATGATCTTAAAGGTTTCTTCCAACCAAAATGATTCTATGATTCTATGAACCCATGGTATTTCAGCAGAATACCCAGGGACGAAGAATAAGGCCTCAACCGGCAATATAGAGCTATGTGCCTTAGGGAAAATATTTTGAAAATAATATATTTGGACCAGACTATGAAACCCTTACTTGCAGTTTCCTGCAGCTTCTTGCCAGCCCAGTTGCACTGAATAAAAAGGAGTGACTCATATATGTGCCCCCAGCAGAACAGAAAGTCCCTAAAAGATAAACATACACTGTCCTGTGTACTCAAATGACTAAGCTAACATTAGGTGAGACAGATGTAGAGAAAGGAGTCAGTAAGCACCTGGACTCTATGCCACACTGCCACAACTCCTCTACTTTATCTCTAAACCAGTATCTCTGTACAGCGCTACATTCTTTGTACAGTTACACCATCTCATTCAGGGATAGTTTAGAGATCTCTGTCACATCATGGTAGACAATTCTGGTTGGATTATTTTCTGGATCTTCTGCCTCTTTATGTGTGTTTCTTTGTAGCAAATTAAAAGTCATTCTTTGCATCAGCTATTTGAACTCCACCATATACTGGGGTAAGCTTTGCACTGTACTCCTCCACACTTTCTGGATTATAGCCTGCCCAGAGCATTAACCACTCAGATTTGCATCATCATCATCCAGTCCAGCAAGAAAGATACCGAAGGCTACAACAGTAAAGTTTTCAGTTCACCTAATCTATGAATCTGTGAACACGGACGGATTATTCATGGTGCTGAATGCTATAGGGAATGGTTATCCATCACAAGGGCTGTTGCTGGTTCCTTGTGCTATCTCAGTCTGATCTGGAAGAAATAAATGCTGGAGCCTGCTTTTCCTCTAACAAGGGGAAAGGAACAGAGAGGAGTCAGGTACCATTACACCTGGTCACAGTCTCTGAGTGATGATGAAAACCGAGCAATGATATTAATCCTATTAATTCAGCCACAGAAAAGTGCCTTCTGAGTTTATCTGTATCTCTCCACAAAGGCAGAAGGGAGGGAAGCCAGACCTCTAAGTTTTACTAACTTGAAGCTTCTATATTTGTGTCAATCCAAATGAGAGGATGTGGGATTTTGTATTATGCACAGGACACACTCCTCCAGGAGTCAGAAAAAGGAATGGTTGGAATAAAAGAAGAAAGCAGGATTAAAATGTTATGTACTGAATCAGGCTGTTCACTGTGAATCTGCAGTTGTGTAAGAGTTGTCCTATGCTTGATCACCTTTACTCATAATTTTATACAATTATCACTAAGTAGTCAAAGAAAGTAGGGAAAAAAAAGAGAATTTTTTCCCTGTCAATGTCATGTTATTTAGCTGTTGTATTGATTTGTTTTCTGAAAAAGTCTGCTGTCATAATAGAATATTTAGTAGAAGATATTATAACAATAAATACTGTATGCTGGATGTTCTTGATCACCTTAGTAACCATTAATATTATATTAAGAGTCAGAGAGTATTCTGGGAACAATTAATCTGTTGATGTTTAAGTCAGATATCATAGTATAAAGTATTTTAGTGTCTCCAGGTTTACCTCTTATGACTATGGAGACAGCTCCTGATGGCAGTTTTATGATTCACATTGAAGACTACTGATTTTAGAGCAAAGCTACTTTGGGGAATATTGCACACACTTTCATAGTCCCTCCTCAGAGTAGTGCAAGAAGTCTTACTGCTGAGTTAAAAGCAGACTGATCAGTGATCTGTAATAAGACACCATCTGAAAGTAATTAACTTATTCTAATGCTTCCCAGCTGGTAGATTTTTTTTTTTCTTAAGTGAATTGGTAGATATGACTAGTAGGTCTACTGCATGGCTGGAGCATCTGTAGTGTCATTGTATTAGGATATAGAGAGTATTTCAGGTAAGGTGCAGCCAATGTACTCTCCCTCACTAAACACAAGGTGGAGCCCCAAAGGGTCTGTATTTATCATCTTCTTTATTTCTTCTTTTATTGTTTGCACTTCCTTTTCTTTCTCTTGAGGAAGTATTTCCTGTGTGTAAACTGAAATCCTAGATCCTTCCATTCAACTAGATGCAACCAAAACCAGCCATGTGTACACCGAAATATTTGTTCTTACAGGTTTATGAGTATGGTATTAGAGCATTTTCACAATCTCACACTGGTACCAGACTTTCAACTATTAACCTTAAAGGCAATAATTATATTTGTGTGAAAAAGTTCTAAAGAATCAGGTTGGTTGCTAGCCTCACATTTTACTTGGGAACCTTATGTACACATAATTTATATCATTCTCACACTTGGAAACTTTTATTGTATAAAAGTCTCTGTGAAGAGACATTGGGTACATGATCAGAGTTTAAATGTCACCTCTCTGATTTTATGTCTTCAGGTTCATTAAGAAATTTCCCAAATTATCAGTGAGAAATGTCATAGTTGCCAACAGCTTAACTTTAGAGTTGTTTGTCCTGGTTAGTGATACCGTTGCTCCAGTGTTCTCCCCGAGTTCAGCACCTTTGTATGACTTTGACATTTGTCTTTAGTACATGTACTTTAACGCGACTCACAGTGAAGAAACAGGGGCTATCACAAGTTCTTCTGAATCAGAGCCCTGAGAGAGAAACAGGAAAAGTCTTGTGGTTACTGAGTATCTACACTTTGAGGACCACTGCACTGTAAAGATAACTTGTACGTTGCACATCTCCAAGCCATAGAGTCAGAGGACTTTTCCCGCTGCACACATTGTAACTTCATCAGTTTATTGAAGGTACTCATGTGAGCTTCCCTAGCTTTGCCCATGAAACAAAACAAAAGTGAAGTCAGGAAGCAGTTTAATGGCAGGTCTCAATTACTGATTATTCAACATAAGGTCCAAGTGTTTCATCTCACAAATAGTGAATATCAAAGTAAGAGTCAAAAAGTTTTTACCCTTCTGATAGTTCCTTTCTTTTATTTCCCCAAGATGATATCTTCAAAGTATGAGCACGTTCTCCGAGATCTAAGAAAAATTTCAACAGTATGACCAGTTATTGCATGGTTTCTGGTTTGTCATTTCAAAGCATCAAATATTATACTTTCAAAACACTGCTTATGTGGAGAAAACCAGAGTGGTTTTTTGTACAAGTGAGATTTCAAAAAATTTAGGCTAGTTAAATGAAAGGATGCTTTCTTTCTCTTAAGCCTCACTCATTTCTCCCTTAAAAAATTGTTTGAAATCTCTCTATCCTCTTTGATGCAGCAAGGAAACATATCATTCTACCGAAAAAGTGAATTAAAGAGCAAGCCATAGTGACATACAGTAATGAGGACCATGAACCAGCAGTGTGCCCTTGTGGCAAAGGCAGCCAGTGGCATCCCACACCACAGTAAGAAGAGAGTCACCATACAATGGACGGAGGAGATCCTTCCCCTCTTTTCAGTACTAGTGACACACACCTGGAGTGCTGTGACAAGTTCTAGGCTCCACAGTACAAGATAGACATGGACATAAGGATGTGAGTTCAAGAAAGGACCACAAAGATATTTAAGGGACTAGAGTATCTTTCACATGAGACTGAGAGAGTTGGGACTGTTCATCCTGGAGAAGACTCAGGAGGATCTCGTCCCTGTGTATAAATATATGAAGATGAGGGAGCCAGACTCTTCTCAGTCATGTCCAGTGACAGGACAAGATGCAATGAGGACAAAGTATTAAAAAAAAAAAAAAAAAATCCATCTGAACACAATTTTTACCGTCAAAGTGGTCAAACACTGAGACATTGCCTTGAGAAGTTATGGAGTTTTCGCCTTTGGTGATATTCAAAAGCAGTGTGGACATGGTCCTGGACAACCTGCTCTAGCCACCCCTGCTTGAGTAGGGAGGTTGCACTAGATGATCTCAAGATTTCCCTTCCAACCAAAATGATTCTGTGATTTCAAAAGATATTTTATGTTAATGTATGCTTTACTGTGGGAAAAGCGTAGCTGGTATGCCAGGAATTTAATAACATTGCCTTTGTTCTGG
>NW_010322414.1:11570-17932 GCF_000700745.2 Antrostomus carolinensis
TCCCTGTGCCAGACACCGCTTTGACTTCTCAAGGCTTGATGTATGGTCTATCTGTGATTCTGAATCAACAGTTGGTGCCCCTTTTGACAACTACTTCCCTTTGTGGACCTTGAAAAACCGTAACTCCATACCACTGACACCCCTCTTTCCCCTTCATAGAGGGCATCTCTAAGTTTTGATAATTTCTACCATAAAAGAGGAATGGAAGTGCCTTTTGCCAATCGCTGAAAAGGTATGACTAGAGTCACTCAAGCTCCACCTTGCAGATAGAAAAATAGTATAAGAATAGCCCCAAGAAAGAAGGGAATTAGGGCAGACATCATCGTGGACCAGTCAGGCATGACACCATCACAGACCTCTGACTCCTGGGACCAGCCAATGGGCTGAGCCTTTCTTCCCCCACATTGGGACGCCTTTGGGTAGAGACTTAGACTTAGATTTGGACTTAAACTCAGCCAAGAACTCCTCTCTTGGACACTTAGAAAACTCCGGAGAATTCCTTTATTAATTCAGTGCTTGTAATAACCTAACATCCTGCTACAGTTTATAGTTTCAGTAATTTGTAATCTCAGTATAAGCATTTATTTCTGCAGATAGTGGTTTATCAACGGCAATCCATACGAATCTGTATTAATCCTGTTGCTCTATTAAAGGTACTTTCATTTGCTTATAGACTTGCTGCACAATTTCTTGCCGGGCTGCAGCCTGATAAGGCCGTGGGAGTCCATAGATTGTCACTGGCCAACGGGTGCGGGACACTATCAAGTGGATCCAGCACTGACGTGCCTGGACTTGTGGTGCCTCGCCAAACTGTGTTCGTCTGTAACCAGCCACCCAACTGACCCATGCTCAGCGGGACACTGCTAAATTCTGCAGGTTTAGCTGTGTAGGTCCATAAATCATGGGCACAGGAGTACAGTATTCAGTGCATCCGCAGCTGTCAGACTGATAGTGCTCGATTTTAAGGTTTTAAGCCTAGCCGCCCGCAGCTCATCCAGTTATCTGAGGGGGAGTTGGAACACAAGGGAGTTTATTTCCTGATAAATTGCTTTACCACCCTTTTCACGCAACACTTACCTTCAATTTACATTAAAAGTTCTGACAAGTTGTCTCAAGCAGTTTATTTTTCAAATATATGTCATTAGCAATGTGCTCCTTGTAAGCCATGTGAGCAAAGCTAGGATGTCTCAGCATTTTTTATTTTTAAAACAAGAGTTTAAAATTAGCTTGAATTAACTGTCACTTTATTATACAGGTCACATTCGTACCCCAGAAAAGATGGAGAACCTTGGTCTGCCAATGCAAGAGAGAAACATTGTTCAGCACCTCTCCAAAGGCACTATGCCCTTTGTATGACTAAGCTGACTGGAGAATCCTGGCCATTTATGCAACTATTTCACATAGAAGATGCCAGCATAGCTGATTTTAAATGCATTAGAAGTGAAAAGGTGGTGGAGCAAATGCAATATGAATATTAATTTCAATTCCTAATCATAATCAGGAGGAATCAAACCCAGTAATACAATTTTGGTAGAGTCCCATGAGTTCCTCTTTTTTATAGATCTTCCTCTGTCTTGAATGTTCCAATAATTAAAAACGAAAAAATCTGGTGTCAGGACAGTGATTGAAAAATATCTTCTACCCCCATACATTTAGCATATAGCAGATCAATGTAACATCATTTTCAAGAGAAACAATCTCTGTTTAACAGCCTAAGAGTTATGAATCTGAACAATATCCAGAACAATCTGTGTGTCCACCTAATATCTGTAAGCTTTACTCATGTTGAAATTATTTTCTCAGGCTGAAATAAATGATCAAATCCTGTGCATAGCACCATGGTAAAGATGCATGTATCTCATCCAGCCCGGTTGAGAAGAGAGAGACCCTCCATGTGGGATCAGCAATGATGTGGTGTATCAGTCCTTCCCTTAGCATAGTTCGTGGTGTGAGATGTCTGAAATAAATCTTGCATGTGCTTGATTTGCATTTTTTTAAACTGAAGAAATGGGAACAGGGAGAGAGATTTTCATTCCGCTTGTATAAATTGCTTGGGGTATTTTTTTTTCTCACAGCTATAAGGGAGTGTCTGACTCAGGTTTGGTTTTATGATGCTTTAACAAATGTACAAGCACATTTAATATGGTAAGTCACTACAACATGGTAAAATAGAATCATTTTACTAAGTTGTTCTTATAATTAGATGTTCTCATTTTGCAGTTTACAGAAATGAAAAGTAATTCAAGTACATCCTTGTAATTACAAAATTTCATAGCTATCTTAAATAAAAGGTTACCTGTGTGGAATAACCGAGAATAATGAAGGTAGGAAGCAATGCAATTGTTACTGAAATATTGTGCTTTGCTTTACACTGTTGGGACTTTTCAGAGCCAGAATCCACAGTCAAAGCAAGTGCTTGTTCTCTGTGCGTGCACAGAAGTTTCAACCAAACTTCTGTACGCACACAGAGAATCCCCCATGTAAGGCAGAAGCTCAGAGAAGTGTAAAGTCAGCAGAAGAATGATTGCACTTCCTCTGTTCTCACCTCCTCTGGAAGAGTCACTAATTATGAAGGTGCTGGCAAAAGATACCATAATTTGTTTCACTGGGGAACAAGACCCTTGCAGTCCTATTCTCACCATACTTAAAAGGCTACTACACTTTGATTTTGACTTGCCCACATCAGAGAAGAATCAGACTGTTGTCAGGTCTCTGCCAGGTCCTTTGTCTGCTGGGTCCAAGTAAATCTTCTGAAAAATGCATTCTTGTCTTCCTTTTTTATGACTGCATGACAGGTTATGATAGTGAGTTCCCAAAATTGTAACACAGCTATGTGGCAGGAAGGGGAAATCTGAGAAAGAGGGTGCCATCAAAAAACCAAAATACAGCAGATTTGCACGTCTGCTCCTTAGACCTTTATACAAGTATCTCCTGATACTGGAAAAAAAACTTGTTTGCAAAAGTAGTCAGAAGATGTTAATGAACCTTGTTGGAGTGACAGATAGGATGAACACTACAGGATTTTTATTTCATGTTATACTCATAATATTGCAAAGGACTTGTGACTCATTGTTTGTTACAGATGTTGCTGTAACTATGCCTCTGTCTATCTACCAATATTTCCTCCAGATGTCAAGATTTACTATGATGTGAAGCTGACACTATTGTTTCAATACGGTCACAAATTCTCACAGATGTTATCACCACAATGACACTGTGAAAGTCATGGTCTAGCTGAGGGATCTGGAACTACCAGTGGAAAGCAACAAGCTGGTAAAAGCTACGACTGACTGCAAATCTTACTGCAGACAGCTATACCCTGAACACCCTCTCCCTCCACACATCTTCCTCAGACACCCACACCATGCGTCAGATGAAAATCTGAGGTGATTAAACCAGCAGTGCCCCAATGCACAAAGTAGACCTAAGTAACTGTTTCATAAAGAGCTCATGCAATTTTGTGTTTTTCCTGAAAGGGGCCAAGAGGTCCTTTAATTTGTAGCAGATGATTTCACTACGCTGTCCATAGTCATACCTAAGTCTTTGTCCTGCATAGTCACAGTTAATTTAGACGCCACTGACAAATATGAGTACTGTGAATTACTAATGCTGGTGCACATTACCATGTTTTTACCCCTACAATTTAATCTGCTGCCATGCTTGCCAAAGTATCTAGCTTTGTTAAGCCATTTTATACTTCTTCATCATCCTAATGATTTTGGCTGTATATAATTTATCTTCACCAAGAAAAACTGAATTCTTTCTGGCTAGCTATTTTTCCTAGTCAACACCACATCCCTTTGACTAACACCTTTGCAGTGTCACTCACTGATGAATGGAAAGAAAGAGATCTTTGCTTACCATCTTCCTGCTTTCCTATCTGAACAGAACTTTGCCTGTCACCACATGAGTATTTCATTTCCCCAACAGTCACAAGTGAGGCACGTTATCAAAACTGCTATCCAGATAAGTTTTTTCACCTCATTTTCTGGAAAAGCAGGGATCACATTTCAAAGGAGTGATCTAACATCCTTTAAAGCAAAGCTTTGATGGAATCCATATTCACAGTGGCAATCAGTCTTGGTCATCAATTTAAAAAGTAGTGCCTGTACTGCTGGGACTCACTGCATTAAGCCCCTGATCTAATCCATTCCTCAGGCTCTCACTGCATTAAAATAATGTTACTAGTGACCACCTGTATGATTTTTATGCAAATACCTGTGCTCATCCTGTTGACAATGTCAACAATATTGTGTTAGCTGAAGCATGGGTCCAAATATTCATTTTCTCATTATGAACACCATGCCCTATACTTTTTATTCAATTATTCTGCAGCTCAGAACCAAATCAACCACACAGCATCCCCAAGGATCCCAGCCTACATCATCTGAATCCTGGCCTGCAAAGGTGTCACCCCTAGACAAGTCTTACTGTCTGGATGGCAGAAAGGCCTTAGCCCTATGCTGATTTTCCAGGCATGTTTACACTTTTCCTGTCAGGGTGCTTCAGAGCTCAGCAGCAGGTTGCACCTGCACATGTGTTGGGGTGCAAGTGATGGAGACATTAGGAGAAGATAGTCTTGATTACAGGTTTAGGTCTGTGTTTGGCAACATCACTTATGGATGTCAGCTTTCACGGTGAAAATAAAGCATGTATAACTGTTAATACTAAACCATATTACAATGTAATGATGGTTAATTAAAAAAAGAGAACTATTCCAAATATCCAATGTAGAAATCTGTAAAAGAAAAATTTCAATATAAGCAACAGTTTTATAAATAATGTCAGCACTAATATAACCTCTAATCTAAAGCATTTCAGTGAAAATGATATCTATGTAAAAAAAAAAAAAAAAAAAAAAAAAAAAAGAGGAATAAAAGAGGAATGCTTTTTCCAGGCCTTATAACAAATCTACATGAGTGGAGACACAGAAAAAAACATGGCAGTGGTTTTTCCAGGAATTTAAATGCCTGATTAGGCTTAATACTGAAGTTTTTTCACCAAAATTAGAGAATCTTTTGCACTTGATTTTTATGCAACAGTGTATGTATTTATTGTTCTTGGTCACTTTGACACTGTTATTCTGTCACAACTGAAATTGTTTTAATTTCATAATCAGCTGCTTTTCTGTTTTGATTATGTGGTTGTGGCAATTAATTTGCCGTTAAGAATGAAGTTTGCCTTTCATTGAACACCTAATTTTCACACTCACAGGGAGAAAGCTTTCCAGAAGTTCTGTCTCAACTCATGCCATTGAGGTGTTTGGTTTGGGGGTTTTTTTGTGCAGATGTTGGAGAGAGAAAACTTGAAAAGAAGAGAGAGAAACAGGCAAAATTGCAGAATAATGAAAGAAGGAGCACTTATGCTCATGTACTGGAGACAGAAAGATGGATTTGCATGAAGCTATGACCTGAACCATTACATTAATGTAAGAATTTTGCAACCAACATAGTAGCACAGTAAACTCATGGCATATGGGAGAAAGAATGTAAGAGACCCAGAAAAACCTCTCTGATCTCAGATCAACTGAGAAATACTTTTTTAAGATAATTTTATTATTATATCCTTATGTCCTTATGAAAAATATCATGGAAATATTTTGTCCTTATTACAAATATCATTTGTGCATTTAAAGGGGAAGATTTCAAAAAAGACAATGTATGTTAAAAAATATGCAGTTAGCATAGAATCATAGAATCATTTGGGTTGTAAAAGACCTTTAAGATCAAGTCCAATTGTTAAATATATCAGAACTCTGATGATATTTCTTTAAGCATTCCTTGAAATGTGTCATTTTGTTACTCCAAACAATAGAAAGTCTAGAGGTGAACTGCTAAAGGATCCAGTCAGATCTCCACTGCCATATAATCCTTCATGCTTCATTAACCTCAATATAATTTACATAAACTACTGAACCCTGATGCTGCCTCCAATAAAATTTGCAAAAATACATGTAAAGGTCAAGATAACAAATTACAACACTATTAAATCAATTTCTTATTCAAAGGATACTTTGACAATAATCTCACAGTAATTTGCTTGCCACGGGAGAAGAAAAATATGACATGAATGAAATTACTCTGTCCCTTAATAGTTCACTTGTGGATTTTAATTCACTGTATTTTTGTATCAGAAAAATGTTCTGTGCAAACTAGAATACATTTTCTATGTGTTGTGCTGTCATCCATTACGTCTTAACTTTAGTGTTAAGTACTCTTTGATGGAGGATGCCACTTCCTTGTTGAGGAGTAAGTGAACGGACGTCTGTTATGAACAAGTACTCAATTGTTTGTCTTGGAGTAACACCCAGTTAGTGGTATTCATGACAGATTTGAGCTGGTAGACAGAGATAGGAAACCAAA
>NW_010322415.1:0-29059 GCF_000700745.2 Antrostomus carolinensis
GGTTAGCACAGGCCCACCTCTCAAGCCTCTCTTGGTCCCTCTGGATGGTGTCCCATCCCTCCAGCGTGTCAACTGCACCAGACACCTTGGTGTCATCTGAAAACTTGCTGAGGGGGCACTCAATCCCACTGTCCATCTCTGACAAAGATATCGAAGACTATCGGTCCTAATACTGACTTCTGAGGGACCCAATTCCTCACTGGTTTCCACCCTGACTTTGAGTTGTTGACCACAGCTCTTTGAATATCACCATCTAGCCAGTCCCTTATCAATGGAGTGGTCCATCCACTAAACCCACATTTCCAATTTAGACACAAGGATGTCATGCAGGACAGTGTCAGATGCCTTGCACAAGTCCAGGTAGATGACATCAGTGGCTTTAGTGTCATCCACCATCGCTGTAATCCAGTCATAAAAGGCCACTGGATTGGTCAGGCATGATTTGCCCTTGGTGAAGCCATGCTGTTTGTCACCAATCACCAATATTAGCTGCTGTTTGATATTGAGAAGGTTAGTAGACTTTGGAAACATTTGTCACTTGCACTGGAACTGTTATTTAAAATGAGATAGTGTTATCCTCCAAATATTCCCTCTCCCTCCACCCTAGCCATTGGTACTCTAAGTAAAATTGCAAATGGAAAACTGTAAGGCATTGAAATCATATAAAATACTCTCTAATTTTACAAGAAACTATTGTACAGTGTACTTGTGTAACATCATTCTTATGATTACAATTGCTTACTTTCATCTGTAATGCTATTTTTTTTGTCTACAATCTGATATTAAGTTATTCATTTTCTAAAGTCTTCTTTCCTTAGGGTCCAATACTTCCCTTTTCCAGCAGACAAGTTTCCTCTTAGAATGAAGGAAAGCATGTTTAGGCTTATATTAAAATATTGTCTTAATAATGTTTACCTTGCCTTAAAAAAAAAAACTGTTTTCATTCAGCTTGTTATGCTCACAAGGAAGTCCTCACTTCATAAAGAAAAAATAAAACGATTCTCATTATGAGCTTCTCTTCCCTTCCTACTTTCCTTATCAATTCTCAGTCATGCTGGACTCCCATTAGTAACCACATATCCTTAGTCCTGTATAAAAAGCATGACATGGAATAAGCTCATCTTTAACACAGAGAGATGTAATATGCCATTGTGGTGCATCTAAACAGAAGCAGCTGAATTAGTAAACTGCTGTATGATTAAAAGCACCCAATTTTATGTCTTGCTCTGCAACAAATTTATGAACCAAATGAGAGAATCCAAGGGATAAGAATAATTTTCATATGACCTAGAAGGAAAAACTGAACTGAAGAGTGGAAACATATATACTTCACTGGCTAACAGAAGAATTACCTCAAGAAGAAAAGAAATGGCCCATCTTTCGTGCATATGAAGGATAAGATAAGAAGTATCACGGTAGAAAAAAACCCAAAAACCAGATTTAAACTGTGCATTAGGACAGCTTTCCTAGTGGTAGATAATAAAGCACTCAAATAAATGGTCTGAGGATGATATGGAGTTTCTCTAACCTTGATTTGGAGGAACATCATTCACGAATTAAATCAATATTGCTGAGTTTGCCTTATGCAAAGAGATAGTCTAGATAAACTTTATGCTTTCATTTCAACCTTATCTTTCTGTGACAGAAATGTCTTAACTGGGAATCATGCTTTAATAAGGAAAAGCTTACCTTCTGTCAGTTTATGTGACTACAGTGAAAAATGTTATTATTGTGTTTTCACCAACACAAGTCATTTTAGTTTTTAGAAAGAGTGGCCTGGGGTGGACTGGTGTAGTTTGGAAAGAAACATTTGGTTTGTGATTAAAGTTTATGGCAGACTTTTTGCATGTATCTGGTGCTGATTTGTTATCATAAACCAGGAAATGATAAAAGCATCTGGAATATGTTAATATTCCAGATTATATTAACACTTTTAATATATTGCGGGTGTTGCTTACCCGCTACCAGCAAGATTTGGATTACTGATGATCATCAGTGTTCTGCAGTTTCTTCTGGGACTCTTCTTCTGATGTTTATGATCACCCAGTTTGAAGAAGAAAATCTAGATGGAGTTAGCCAAAAGTGGTAGTAAATCTGCATTTCAGAAGTACTTTACTGAAGAGCACACTGCTTATCAGCAGTCTAATTTGTAGGCTTCTTTTTAATTGCCTAAACAAACTGAAAAAGGGATTAACTGGAACACCTCCACACCACTTAGAATATGATTAGTTTATCATTTACCCTAGATTAGACTGGACTAGATTAGATTAGATTAGTTTGCTCTGATGCTGAGATTAGGACAAATAACTAGTTTCACTAAATTATCTTTTATTCAATGACATCTTAATCTTATACTTAGACATCACACTTAACAAAAATGCTGCCATAGGACACTGGCAACAAACACTGCTTCATTAGCCTGAAGTTGTGAGTGTATGGTGCTGTCAGGAGTGAGCTGTCAAGAAACAGAGTGGTTATTAGCGTTCTACTAGAAATCACATTTGTTTTGATATAATTGAATTCTTTTGTCCTGCACTTCAGCTTCACAGTGGATAATTAGGCACTGATACTCAAAATTTAAATAACTTTTTAAATTTATGTGCTATGCTTGCTTTTTATTTGCTGGGTGACTTTTCTATTTGAGTTCTAACTTTCTGTAGTAGTTAGATTTTCAGACTTCATTAGTTAGATGGGTACAATTAATGTCCAATTATACACATAGGAAAACTGTCAAATAGAATGGGATTGAATCACAAGTCGAGTTATGCAAAAAGGCTAATGGTTCAGAAATGCAAAGCAGCATCTTTGGGTTTACTTGCACTAAAGCAGTAAGAATGTACAAGACAGAAATCCTATTATCACCCAAAAGCAGGAGATGCTTTGACTCAGAGAGCTGCTAATGAATGTGGTAAAGCTGTGGCTACTGAGGGCATTAGAGACCTAGACTGCATGCACATTGCCTTGAACAAATATTCAACTTGATACATGGGCTGCAGGTTGGTATCCAAAGCAAAAGGGTTATGCCAAAATTTCTTTCTGGGAAGAATAAAACACTTGCTGTCGTCAGACACTTGTTAGACAGTTTTAAACACAAAGTAAAAAACAGATGACATCTACTCTGACTTTGCCAGACTCCTCTCTTCTAGCAGAAATCAGAGCCATTTTCATTGTGTAATGTTTCTCTTTATTCTTGGAAACTAAGTACTTGCTCCCTTCATTAGCGAGACTTTTCCTAAAACTTTTCCACCAAGCTTTCTGTATCCAACTCTCTGCACTGTACTTCTGTTTAATATTGGAGAACAAATAGTTGTAATAACTGTTCCATAAGCTTTTGGATCACTTTTTCTGCAGATCTGTTGATAGCAAAAATTTGAACAAACTTAGAAAAAATCCCCACCTTGGATGGTTTTTCTTATCCCTCATTTTCATATCCAATATTTCTATCTGCACTAAGTACTTTTCTTCTACAATGTCAGATGGAAATGATCATAGTTGTAACCTGCTGGGTTAAATACAGTACACTACAAATGAACTATTCGCTGTTTAATATTTGAGAATATCTATATTTCCTATTTTTTAATTTTTAAAAAAGAACAGTATTTTTCCCAAATATGATTAATATTATTCAGTTTTCATACTTCCATGGCCTGGGAACATTTTACCAAAAAATGTAATAACTTCATACTGCATAGGCAAGTGAAAAGGACATATTTGTTAAGATTAGTGTAGATCAGATGAGACCAGCCACTGCTGACAGAACACAAAGTTGTTGGGAGCCTTTGAAATTCTCATTGTCTGGATTTGGAAAAAAACAGCATTTGTTGTTTACAACAGGAGCAGCTGGATGCTTGAAAATCTAGTCTTTCATTTGTATGCTTTAGGCTCTTTTCTAAACAGAGAATTTACTCTGGCTTTGTTAAAGTAACCTCAGGGCTTATCTACATGGGTATGTTTGTGAAGAATAAGCTACGATATGAATTTTTAAGTGTCACAGCTGGTTCTCACAGAGAGGGTACTCTGGGAGGTAAGTGCCTTGCTGTCTTGCTGTAGTTAAGGTTCATCTAGCAGAAGGTTCATCTAACAGAAGAACTGTTGGGGTTTTGGTTTGGGTTTTTTTATTTTTTTTTTTTTCCATTTTGCAGCTATGTAGCCAATTCCTTCTCAAAACATCCTGTTCTTTGGGTCTTTTTCTATTTCTTAGCTATTGAAATTAATTTGTTAACTCTTCCTACAACCCTTTTTTCATTATTATCTAGAATATTTCAGGTACAACTACAATAGTATGATAGCATTACACCAAGCTGGTTTTGACTTCTCTGACAACTTGCATGCTTCTGCATTTATATATAATGTGTTAAAAAAAGAGGTTTTAAAATTTGTGTTAAGGAAATTAGTAACTCCAATCTGAAGCTCTTTTAAATTCTAATTCTTGAATATATCTGCCTGCTTCGTACTGAACCCTGAAGTACAGAAAGTACTACAGAGCAACCTGATTGAATGTTCCCAATTCTGCTCCTGCAGAATTTAATGGAAATTGTGGCATTCACAATGTCAATAGGGTGCTCAGCTTCTTTAGCTGGGATACACACCTTTTTTTGATTTTTAAGTGGAAGCATATGTCATCTTTCAGTATTTTCACTGTAAATTTCCTAGTTGGTGGGAGATGAAGGTGTAGTAGGAAATTTACAGAAATTAGAGCAGTATGTTAACTATTCATTTTTTGTTATTCCCCTCATCTCTTTAAAGTAGAAATAAGCAGACCCTCTCAAACTCTCTCTCTCTCCCCCTCTCCAGTGGATAAGCTTGCAAAACATACAAAATATTGAACTCCCTATGTAATAAACATTTTTGCTTTGTGCAACAGGGAGCACTTTTGTTTTCATTATTTCCTTTGCTTAATAGGATTTTTCCACTTCATGAGTGTATTAATTTCAATGTGTAGTTCTGCAGATGCACAGTTTTCAGGTAACATACCAGAGAAGTTAGAAACCTGCTCCTTAATGTTGGATCACTGGGACTGGGAGAAACTCACACTGTGGTGACACAGTGCCAACTTCAGTCAAAAAAGTAGCAGCAGAGTTGGTTGAGGTAAGGCTTCTCCTTTTTCTTTATGGCCTTGACTTTGTTTGTCAAGGTACCTTTGAGTGTTGGAAACAACCTCTGAAACAACACTCTGTGCTAACAAAGAGAGGAACTTCTTTGGACAAAAGGGAAAATAACTAAAACCAAATAACTTATTTGCATTTCACAATCCATCCTACCTTACTCACTTTAAAAAACCATCCCCAGTCACTGGAGAGCACATGGCCAATTCTGCAAGCAAATCTAATGGTTTAATAAAAACTGAGCAATACAGCCACAATAAAAAAAAGACTTTGCAGTTTCTACTGTTTCACTCCAAAATTGCTGCCTGTGCTTCTCGTTGGGGGGGAAAAAAAAAAAAAAGACGTGAATGCTATATCTTTTCTTTTTCATGCAATCTGTTAGGTTATGTGATAAAAGCTCTTTGCATGCCTGCAGAGGAACACAATGGCTACCAGGTACCCAAATTATAGACTCAGAGGAAGAGACAACCTGTCTGGACCCCTCCCAGCCTCAGCCCCACCGTCCAGGCGTGAATCCCACAAAGACTGAGATTGAGTGGTAGCTACAGGGCAAACAGTGTCTGAGCCTCGCTGTTGGGGAATCCACTGATGCCGATGTATACACATACATGTTCTCCATTAGTAGACGTCCATCCTGCTCTGTCAGAGAGGGGAGCAGGATAAGGCCACTGGAGCTGTCTGGGTTTGTGCGACTGCTCTGCGTGTTTGCCTGTGCTGATCCATGTGGCTGTCTGTGCATACATGTGGCGTATACGTGTGTTTGTGTACATGTGCTCACTGCTAATGGATGCTCAGCCTTGCTGCTGTCAGACCAGAAGGCATGGCAGCTGTGCCTCTGTCAGGCTGCTGGATCTGGCCCTTACTTTCTGGCTTTTGGAAAAATCAATTATTATCAAAGACACATATTTTCTCCTCTCTCTCTCCTTTGCTCTCTGTTCAAATTTTTCAGTCTTGATGTGATCAAAATGGGTGCAGCAGTTATCTATTAACTCTCCTATGCTATATCCATCACAATTTCCAAATCGAACTTCCCAATATTTTAAAGACATCATGAAGTGCATATAGTTCCTGAAACCATTTTTGCCTTCTTCTTGCAAACTTACCTTTCCAAGAAAAGTTGATGAGGAAGAGATTGTTTTGTTCTGCTGAAGACTAATCCAAACTCCACACTGAGCTGCTGAGTGGAAAAGGAAAAGATGTTGATGTGCTGGTGGGATGTTGAGGTAGAGAACATGAACAACATTTAGAGGTTACAACAATCCCTTGACTGTCTTTCTCTTTCGTAGGCTCTGACCTTTGCTCCCCAGGTCCTGAAGGGGACCTTTGATTTTGCACTAAAGCAATCGCTCACCTCAAGCACATTTAAAATTGAATTGAATGGCATAGACAGCCATTATTATAGCTGAAAACTTCCACTTCATGCTTTAACAGTCTTTTTCATAGAAATGCTTTTCAAATACAATTCAGGCAAAACTGTGCTTCAGGCCTGCCCATGGCATTTTTCCACTTATTTCCCCTTTGTTCTACTGCACCACAGCAGTCTCCACCCAAGTCTGCTCTCTCACTTCTTTACCTCTGGGATTTCTTTAGGACTAGGTGACCTGGGGCTTATGCTTTCCTTCATGCCTTTGTCACCAAGTTCTATAGTACAAATGACTATTTTCAGTCAAATGAGCCTCATCTAGGAAGTAGTAAGCAGGCATTTCTTGTATTTTTTCCCTCTTCTATTAAAGACTGCTAGTCTTACAGCAAGTCTGTAGTGATACAGAGAACAATCGCACAACAGCATACTGATATGTATCTGCAGCTTGGAAAAAACAAATTGGTATTTAGCTCCTTTAAAAGTATGGATGCACTGCTTGATTCAACACAACCAAGCTTCACAGGTTTCAAGCATTTATTATTGTCTGTAGCTCCTCCACCTCTCCTTGTTCAGTTTTGATGGATCGTCTGTTACATTAAGAAGCATTAGAATTTTTTCAAACCCAGATCCGTTTTGCTAAAATTATGTTGCATAATAGAAACCTCAGTTGTTGTACTTATTGTCATTCAAGTAATCTTGACAGGATAAAAGCATCTGAATCCAGGCAGAAAATATATTTTATAGTTCATCACAAGGAAACTACGTTTCATGTTCTCTTGTATAATAAAAAATCTATGCCATTTTGGGAAGTTTAGTTTTAACCCTTTAACTGGATGGTCCAATACTCAATGTAAATATGCAGTTTTTAAAATGCTGTTTCTATTTAGTTTGAGTCCTTCCAAAATCTGGAGAAAAAGAGGAAATATGTAAGACTTTTTTCATATTATATTGTCAGATTATAACATCTAATACAATACAACATAATGTAATGTAATATAATCTTCTAATATTCTTTTCCATTTTGGTTTGACTCATGTTTTGTCTTTCTTGTTATTATTCAGTCAAGCTGTAGATGTAAACTTTGTTTTGCTGTAGGCAAGTTTGGAGCTGACCATGATTTAATAATATTCAGTGATTCCTTCTTTAGTTAAATTCTACAGGATAAGAAATACATGTTGTTTTCTTCATTTAGTCCTTTTGTAGAGATGACTGATGGGGGAAATCTGCTCTTTATGAAATCTGAATATAACTATGGCAACATATAGCTTGGGGAGGAGAGAGGGAGGGTCTGCCCCTTGAGCACAATTTATTTATAAGAAGAAAACTATACTAAGAAAATGATACATCCATTAAGATTGTGGAACACAGAAATTAAAATGGGCCAAGTATTCCCTTTGCATTCCCATAGCTGTCATTGATTTAGGAAATGGGGAAATAAGTTGCAACTAATATTTTCCTGATATTTCATAATCTCTTCTGTAATCTCTATCTTCTAATTCTACGAAATTTATTAATTCATGGCCTGCTGTTCATGGAGTGGTGTGTGGCATAAAACAGGTTAATTTAGGTAGTGTACAGAAGAATGAAAGGCAAAAAATATGAACTCTATCAATTTTACTGGGACTTGTACTTCTCGTCTACAGTTCATAAGTGAGCAGTTATCTGTAAAAATAGTTTCAGATTAATAGGTTTGCAAATCCAGATTTCTCATCCAAATGCTACAGGACTGCCACAGTCAAATTTAATCTTAAGGGTAATTGGTATTTACAATCCAGTGAAAAGTGTGTGGGTTTTTAAGAAACCTAATTATTCCTTGTTGCTATTGTATCCTAAACATTTTGACAGGAAAATGAAAAGCAAGAATCTGTAATTGAAACAGAATGACATATTTTCTGCCCATAGGATGAAAAAAAATACAAAGATATATGTCTTTGAGAAAGAAGTTAGAAAGAGACCTGAACTGGTAAGACCTCTCTGAATGAAAGACGTTTTTCATCAGCTGCCTCTTCTATAAAATGGATATGATGATCTCTGAAGGAAGGTTGGACAGTGCAGCTCTGTAGCATTCATTTTTGCAAATAGCAGTTTTTAAGCTGAAGACTCACTGGAATTGAATATTCAAATCCTCTCCTCAGACTGAATTGCCCTCTCCATTCAAGATACTAATTCTTCACATCAGTACAATTGTGAAATAATTAAGTTAGATGTGTTGAAGTGTTGGGATGCTTTGGACACCGAGTTGCACGCTAGAGTTGAGTGATCACGACAGATAATTCTCCCTTCCCGCTAGGGGAACAGACTTTGACTAAAATACTGTAACCATGATTCTTTGGAAATAGGTTAAACATAAACAAGGTACTGATGTTATTTTTCTCCACACCCTGTGGTCTGACAGATGAGCAATGCTCCTGTCACTCTGTCATGATTGGCATGCTGACCCCTCATATCCCTCAGGCACATGCTTAGATCAAGCCAAAGGTGTCTAGGACTAAAACAAGGTGCTTGTTCTGCATAAAAAATCTGTCTGTCAGAAAGAGGACTGAGTAGGTAGGGCAGGAAAATGTGGTACATAGCAGAAAATACACATTCTGCATACTTTATCTCATTTTTACCTCATGGTAAAGTGTGAGCCTGCCTTTTAGAGATCCTTTTTACAGAGTGTGTGTGTTACTTGCCTTTGCTGTCACTTGTCAGAAAAGTTAATTGTGCCCTTCAAGAGTGGCTCTGAAGGTGAGTGTTTTTGATGTGCTAGAGGACATGTTGTGGGTTCAGCATTGGTTTGAGGACATTGGATCCTACAGGGCCATGTAAGAAGAAGGGAGTTGTGATCTGGGAGTGAGTTTAAGAGACCAGAGAAGACTTACAAATGCCATTTAGACACTGTGGACTTAACTGTAAAGGAATAATCCCATCCAAATATAGAGCCTTGCCAGTCACCACAGCAAAGCTGTCACCAGTTCTCTCTAGACTAGAGAGTTGTGATACTGAGCGATAAATGCTTTTATATTGAAGATTTTTTTGTGTGTGTGTGTTGATGTTTTTAGAAAAGAAGTTGGTATGCATATGCTTGTATTTTTCTAGTTGTATCTACTGAAAAGTCAAAATACATCTGGAAAAAAATGACTTGTCTGAGGTTACTCAGGAAACTAGCAATACAGAGGAGAAAGAACTTTTCCTTACTATTTTATCTGTAGGACTATGTTATGTCCCTATCTGTTCCACACAGTCACACTCTGCAAAGTCTTTTCCAGACTTCCACAATCCAAGACATTGAGGAATGGCTCAATTTGGGGAACATCCTAACTTGTTAACCTCATGTTACTTTTCTAAGAGGAAAATGCAATGTGCTGAACTGGTGAATTTTGACTGTATTATGATGCTGCTCCACCTGACGGCAAGAAACACAGCAGAAGAAATTTGAAAGGCAAATGTTGGCATCTGAATGTCTATTGTGGTAGCAATGGTTACATGTCTGATCTTATTTGTGGTCCCCAGGAATTTTGTTGGAATTTAGAAATGTATTCATATTTAATGTGAGCTTCAATGTGCATGTGGGAACACAGCAAGTAAGCTGTTTGTATGTAAACCAGTTGTTGAAACCAGAAATGGTTTTGATTTTCTGTTAAACACAGACTTTGTATGTGAGTTCAAACGTATCCCTGAAAATCTCTGCCTCAGCAACTCCTTTCTACCAATCCTCTGATACATGTATTTGCATCCTGAGATTTTTGGGGTGAAAGAACAAGACTTACCATTAAAAGTTGTCCTAGCCTACTCTGAGTGGGATTTCTAGAACTTACTGTGATGCCAACAAAACCCAACTGTGGTAGGCAAACCAACTACAACAACAACAAAAAACTTAAGTTGTGAATCCTGCCTGTCAGCAGATAATTGTGTGTGTGTGAATACCTGAGGGAGTGAGTGGGTATGTGAGATAACCAAGCAGGGTACAAGCTCTGATCTTGCTGGTCCTTAAATAAACCCCAGTAGTCAGATAGACTATGGGTCCACTTGAATAGCCTTCTGAGAAGATGGAACAAGTAAAAGAGTGGATTACTTCGGCACTGCAGTGCTTTCTTATTTGTCCACAATTACCAGCAGAACTGCACTAAGACTGCTCCCAGCTGACAGTTCTTGTAGGGTAGCAATGGGATACAAGAACAAATACACGAAGCCTAAACAGATATGGTATCAAGTCATACTGACTGAAGATAAGCATGCTGTAAAGATTAAATAAGGACTGATTTGCTGTGGCTCTCAGGAAATAATCCCTCTGTATTCCAAGTTAGGCTGGCTGGGTACCTATTGAATATTAGAGGACTTTTCCCATACCTTTACAGCATTTTGAAGACACAGACCAGGCACAATATCAAGGAAAGCTGTCTAAATACCATGCTACCATGAAAGCAGAAATTAGTCACCCAAATTTTATTTTGTCAGTGAAATGTCTTGAGGCTGACCCACTGCATTAAAAGTTTGCCAGTGATCCAGAAGTTATTGCAGCAATTTACTGTCACAAAGATGTAGGAGCAGTGCTGAGTACATGAAGGTCTTTTACTCTAATGGGCTTTCTCCATGCCTGTACAATACTAGCACATACAAAATACAGGTGTGGGTTGTCAGCGGTGTCCCTAGATAGTGGGCCCTGGTCTGTGTTTGGTCCTTTGGAAAAACCAATGATCTGACTGCTTCTGCAATTACAATCCTCCTTCCCAGCCCTGGTCAGTGAGTCTGAATGCTCCCTTGGAACTGTTTGCACAGGTCTCCTGGGACTTTCCCAGGTAGCTGCGAATGTCTGACAAATCAGACTAGACCTCTTGCAAATAACATTGCTGGAGAATACGGATGGTGCTGTCACAAACTCATAAACAAATCAGCTTATCTGGAATTGCTAACCGACTGAGATGCCAGTCTGTGCATTTGCAGAGCTTCATCTTGAACTGTGTGGTGCTTTGTACATGTATTGCTGTAATAAGATTTTGGTGATAAATTTGTAAAGTAGTAATAGATATCCACTTTTTATATGCTAGCCTTTTTTGCTTTAATAGAACACTTAATTAAATAAAGCAGATAAACCATCATTTACACTGTAAAACAGACAAAAAATATTTTGTAGTGTAAGTGATTGTATGCAGGTAAAGAAAGGAAAAGGTTCTTAAGTCTATGGCTTAAATGAAATGAAATAATATGGAGGGTGTGCCATCATGTTTGCTTATTCCCTTTACAATGTACCCCTGCAGTTCATCAGATTGCACATCGAGAACTTCTCAGCTGGTTTACATCAGCTGATTGTCTGACTCTGTCACACCATAGTTCAAATTTTAATTAGTGCTGGAGTTGAGAATGGCATTACAATCTGCATTTAGTAAACTGTCTCACCAAAAAGCTAAATATTGTCAGCTAAAGGAAGTATTTAGCAAAGTTAGTTTTAATTGAATTTGACAAAAAATAAGATAATCTTGAGAGTCTGGAAAGGTGAAAGTAGGGGGAGCAAATTACCCTGCCTGGAGGAATTACAACTTGCTCACTAAGCAACAAAGTCTGCATGGTCCAGGTGCTTAGCAATAAACTTGCTTTGCATCTGCAACAACCTAAAAAACACACTGGTCAGACAGCTCAGCACAGCCATCTGATCGCTTGTTAGCTCTCTCAGTGACACCATCTCTCATCTAGAGCAGGGTAGGGAATCTCAGGCAATTTTAAATGATTATGAAAGAAAATCACTGTGTCTGCAGACAAACAAGCTCCTCAATATTTGGTTGCAAGGTCTGTTCCCTGTGCTGCAATTGTAATTGTCTGATGGTTGCATGGTGTGCCAAGAGCAGAAATGTAATTGTACCATCCTCTGATATTCATTCTCATCCAGCTTGCAGGTCTGTACTGCAGGCACTTTTCTCTGCTTGTCAAAGCCTTACAATCTCTACCTATAGCAAATTACACAAGCAATTTTCAACTTCCAGCAACAACTGCGGCTCTGAACTACTTTTACTTGATGCGGCCATCACCCCTCCAGCAATGTGAACCTCTGCAGCTACAAAACTTTTCTCGCATTTCTAGGGATTAGCACTAGATGGCAGTGCTCTGGTGACTAAAATAAATTTGAACTTGCCTTTCTGAAATAAACCACCACCAATGAAGATTAAGAACAGCTTCTGGGTTCATGGGAACGGGGAGTATTACTGATACTGTTAAATTTCTGGAGGCAATGCACTACTGTGCCAAGGAGACAGCTGATCCTAATTAAATATCTGTTACAACATCTGAGAGAACACTGAATTCTTAGGCTAACTTGGAGTTTGTGGAGAGGGGGAAGATAACAAAAAGACATGGGAAAATAAGCAGTGGACATGTAAGGACAGGATGTAAATCAAAGAAGAAACAAAGCAATGTAGAAAGCTTTGTTCTTCATAGTACCCTCAAAAAATGTATAAACTCTACTACTGTTGAATGACACTGAAAGGGAAGGTAGAGTTTTGGGGCAAGAGTAGGCTTTTGAGGGGTGGCAGTTTCCCAGAGAGCTCCTATTTTGTTCTTACCACCCCATGTAAGTTGTGTTTACATATCTACCAATGCAGCATCAAAATGCTTTCTTTCACTATCTCCCTTCTTGTTCTCTTTGTACACATCAGACAAACAGACCAAGAAGGGTTTATGCATACACTGTGAAGTGATGGCTTTTTGTGGACCTTCCTAGAAGTTATTTGAAGCCTGCCTGCTCTCCTGAAAAGGTGATTTTCCAGTCAGTAGACATGATTTTATTTTCCAGCTTCGGTGTCAGTGGTTTCACAGTTCACTAACATGGATAGCTAATGCAACATAAAATACAGGGGTTAACCTCATAAAGATCAAGGCATTTCTGCCTTGCAAGCAACATCACCTCCACACAGTTGTCTTCTTTACCATGTGCAAAAGAGTCTCTTAACTGACTCAGAAATTTCTTAAAATGATCTGTTACAAAAAGAGAAGTAAATCCTATTATCCAACTCAGTAGCCTGCTCAGGGAGTTGCCCAAGTCCACACACCATGCTTATGGAGAGTTATTTCCCGCTTCTCCTGTTTCAAAAGACACAGAACCAAAGGAGAAGCTTCCACTGAATGTACTTTGCTACAGCCCCAAAACAGTTGAGGTACTGGTGTCCTGGACTCAATAACATACTTATGCAATCTTGTAGTTAAATATTCCAGCACATCTAAGGGAAGGAAAATCAAGTAAGTACTACAGAGTATTTTACTCTATCAGAGAAGAAAAAGAAACAATAAAAATAAAATAATATTTGCAAGAGGGTTTTATTAATGCTGTAAATTGCATTCACACAAGCACTCAAGAGCTCTCTAAGCAAAATGGAAAACATTATTTTTCTTTTCCTGACAGATAACTTTTAATTTTTTATGACTGAGATTGAGATCAATATCAGCAAGCTTTATCTCCCTTGCTTTGCATGTTGGAAAAATACAAAGCCAGGAGATAAACTACTCCTCTGAAATTGCATTTGTGTTGGCAGTTTATTTTATGTTTCTGTAATTTTATTAAAACCACTTGTATACATCCAACATGATTCCACACACAGACTCTGTAAAGTGAGCTATTAAGCTGCAGTGGTTTGCTGTATAAACATATTTATCAGGGTTAAATTGCCAGTCAGCATGTATGTGGTAAAGAAACAGTAACAAAAGAAGTATGTGTATTTCCTTTCGTTTGACATTTTCCTGTATTTTAATCAAATCATACTTTTTAAACTGGTATCACTGTTCAGTCAAAAGCTCCACAGTCTTAGTGAAATCCCTGCAGTGCCATTGTCAAGATTAGGAATAAGTAGCTTTCCTTCAACACCAGCCCATCCAGATAGCTGAAGTACAGAGCAACCACTGAAGATATCTTCAGGCAGTCACATAGGACTCAGAGAAACACAATTATTCTAGAAATTTCATGCCCCCCTTTTAGTTACCTGTGTTCAGGATTAAAAATCATCCACACCTTTTTTTTTTTTTTTTTCTGCAGCAACACAGGATCAGCAAACTCCAGCTCCTGCAAAGACTAAATTCTGATGTGTAGTCTCCTTGTCTAAAAATGCTCATGGTCATTTCTCTTGTGACACTGTGTGTACACCTGAACAAACAGCGTAATGATAGGACAAGAAGCAATGGACACAAGTCGTGCCGTGGGAATTTGCAATAAGATATAAGGAAAATCTCTTCCAGTGCAACGGTGGCCGAATACTTAAAACAGGTGTCCAGAGAGGCTGTGGAGTCTCCAACTTTGGAGATATTAAAAACTCAACAAGGGTCCTGAATAGTCTGATTTGACTGGCCATGCCATAAGCAGTGGATTAGACTTGGTGACACCCAAAGGTCCATTCCCACTTAAATTAATCTCTGATTCTGTGAGTCTAACTGGAGAACTACAGGGGAAAAAAAAAAGGAGACATGTTTGAACTTTATGTCTATGTGTGAAATAAGTAATCTGGGAATTTCATACTGTCCTGTAGCAAAATAAATTCTCTCTTAATGTTGAAGCACCATATTGAGCTTCTATTTTATTTCATTCTACTTCATTTTTTAGACTCCTCAGTGGTTGGTTATTCCCAACCCAACTTTATCTCTTTTTAGTCATCTTGTTCCATCTGATTGCCTTTCAGGCTTCCCTACAGATGGTGGTACATCCTCTTCTCGTGATGACTCTGCTTTGATGTCTGCATTCATGTGTTTTGAAACAGTGTAATCATTTATGAAGCTCAGTTCAACAGACTTTAATCTCTCTCTGAAGAATGCTGCATAGAGTTGGCAGATATAAGCTAAGGACTTTTCTTTCTGTGAACATGTCTGAGTATAAATATTTTTCTCTAGCACTAACAAGACCTGAAAAAGCTAACAAAAGCAGCCTGGTTCCCAGCTCTTCCTTTGTGAGGCTGTAATTCTCCAGAGCACTCTGTGACAACACCAGCCCCTTCTGTAAAGGCAGTTTGTTACTTTCAGATCACTTTTTTCTGGCACAGCTCTCACTTTCTGTCAGGATATAAAATTATCATAGGATGGGTAGAGCAATTATGCTTCTTTATTTTCCCAGATTTGTCTCCTTCAGGAAATTGTGTGGGTTTTTTGTTTGTTTGTTTTGTTTTGTTTGGATTTGTTTTTTGTTTTGTTTTCAACAGCCTTATTCCAGAATGCTAATATATGTTATGCCCCCCGGCTCTGAGGTTACTTCTTCAGGGAACAATTTTCCAGATCGTTGGCAACTGTTTTTTTCTCTTCCATTGCAATCTGAGTCCAAAGAAGCTCAAAACAGTTGAGAATTTCCACCGTGAAGGCTGAGACAGAGGAAAGCAGAGAGGGAAAAAAAATGCAACCAAACTATTAGCAATGTTCACTAACTACAGTTATGGACTGTGGTGGTTTGACCAACAGTGGGACAGTGTGGTCCTGCATTCACTCCCCACACCCAGTGAAATGGGAAGAGAGACACAACAAAGGGGGCACAGGATTAGGAATGAGGACAGGGATGGCTCACTCACCAGTTATGGTCACGGGCAAAACAGACTCAACTTCGGGAAGAAAAATCAATGTAATTCCTTGCCATTCATCTGAGTAGCACAATGAGACAAAACAACCACATCTTACAACACCTTCCCCCACCCCTCCTTTCTTCCTATGTTCAAATCACTTTGCTCCAGATGTCTCTACCTTTCCCCTCAGCTGCACAGGGGACAGGGAGTGGGGGTTCAGTCAGGTCACTTCTGCTGCTCTTCCCAGCATGGAAGTCCAGGAACAAGATGTTCGAACATGAGCTTCCCATGGAGTCATGGGACCTCTTCAGGCTCAGCTCCCGGCTCCAGCATGGGACATCCAAGGGCTGCATGAGACTTTCCCCCCACTCTCGGGGTCTACTCCCTGCTCTGATTTGGGGTCACAATTTCAGTCACACCTGCTCTCAGGCTCAACTTCTCTGCTCCAGTGTGGGCCCTCCATGGACTACACATGGGTTCTGCTTTGCTATTGAATCTCCATGGGCGGCATGGGGACTTCCTCTTGTCTTCTCCTCCTCCTTGCGGTTGAACTGAGTGTGGGTCTTCTTGTCCTTCCTTCTGGCAATGAAGCTCCCTCTCTCTCTGTCATCTGTCCTTTGTTCAGCTTATCTTTTGTTTGGTCAACCATTTCTCCTCCAGCTTCTCTCCACCTTCTTCTTTTCAGGACATTCCTTCCCCTCACAAATACGGATTTGCAGAGGTGTTTCTCTAGTGCTCATTGGCCCAGCCTGGGCTGAGGCAGGGGTGCCACTTTTGGAGTCAGGGGAGATTTTTGCTCTCATAAGTTCGCCCTTCCCCCACTATTAAAAAAACCCCAGCTTTGCTCCTACACACACAAACAAACCCAACACATAGACGCACTATGTTGCAGATACTCCTCTACTTTGGCTTCATGCTTTTGATGTGTCTGAGAACTGGTTTTGGATTGGTTTTAAACATTCAGCCGCTTCTCCCTGGGTTTTATAGGGTGTGTGGGTGTAGAATTATTAATCTAGAGACCTTCCCAAACACATATACATGTGTATATAAAAATATATACAGAGATAAATCTTTATAGAAATAGGTGACATGTCTTCTTCCTTATTAGTCCAGGTATTAGACTGCAGGAAGTCCAGAGCTTTTCATGGTAATGGACAGCAGTAGTGAGAACAGCTTTGTGAGATGTGACCAGGTGGACAATTTGCTCAGTCTGGTGGCAGAGCTACAAGAGGAAGTAGAAAGGTTAAGGAGTGTCATAGAGACTGAGAAAGAGGTAGACTGGTGGAATCATGCTCTGTTCTCCCTGAAACAGAAAAAGGAACAGCCACCAGAAAACAAAAAAACCAAACCAAAACAAAACAAAAAACCCCAAGCCAACAAAAAAAAAACCCCAAGCCCCAAACCAACAAGATCAAGGGGACTCTGTATCCTTTCCTGCCAGGCAGAAGGCAGTAGTTTACAGGAAAGGAGTGAATGGAGGCAAGTCCATGCTTGAGGCAGTGGGGAACACCCTCCTTGCTCCCCTCGCCTACCCAAGTGCTTCTGTACAACAGGTATGACACTCTGGATGTGGAAGGACAGTAAATGGATGATGTGGATGATGGTCCATCTACGCCAGAGGTGTTGCCAAGGTCAGAAAGGCCCACCTCCTGTATCATGACCACCTCCATGAGCTAAAAAAGATGGGTTATAGTTGTAGATTACTCCCTTCTGAAGGGAACAGAGGGACAGACTGTACTCTTAGGGGTCTGCTGCCTCCTCAGAACCTGGGTTAAAGACATCACTAGGAAACTTCCTAGCCTGGCACACTCCTCAGACTATTACCCATTATTACTCTTCCATGTGGACAGTAATGAAACCACAGCACATAGTCCAAGGGTAATCAAAAGAGACTTTAGGGCCTTGGGATAGTTGGTGAAGGAATCTGGAACACAGATTATTTTTTCCTCTATCCTTCCAGTTGTGGGCAGTGACAATGAAAGAAACAAATAGAGCCAAGCTATTCATACATGTCTCTGTGGCTGATGTTACCACCACAGTTTTGGGCTTTTCCATAATGGGATGGCCTATATGACACCAGGCCTGCTGGTATCAGATGGGATTTACCTTTGTCAAAGCAGGGAGAGGATCACTGCTCAGGCGTTTGTGGGGCTCATTGACAGAGCTTTAAACTAGACTTGAAGGGGGAGGTGGATAATATCAGGCTTGCCTGTGACAAGCTATGGATGACTTGCCAAGGTTAGAGGGATAGGATGCTAGTGAGGAACCTCAGCCTGTTGCTCTGAGGTGTGCTGGGTACACTGCAGCACACCTGAGGTCTTATAGAGATGAGTCAGGGGTTCCTGAGGTAATAGAAGCCAACAGGGAAACACAAATGAAATACCTCAAATGAATTAAGGGGTGTGTTCCTCTAAGAAGGTGATGTGGCCCACAGCCCAGCTGGTGCCTCTACACCAATGCACACAGTACGGGCAACAAATAGGAGTTGGAAGCCACCGTGCTGCTAGAAAGCTATGACCTCATTGCCCTTATTGAAACTTGACGGGATGAATCCCGTGACTGGATTGTGGCTATGGATGGCTCCAGGCTGTTCAGAAAGGACAGGCAAGGAAGGAGTGGAGGTGTTGCTCTCTACATCATAAAACTGATAGATCTTGAAGAGCTGTCTCTGAAAAATAGCCAAGAGAAGGTTGAAAGCTTATAGGCAAGAGAGACCAAAGCAACAAAAGGAACCTTGTGGTTGCTGTTTACTACAGGCCACCTGATTAAAGAGAGCCTATTGATGAAGTCTTCTTACTCCAGCTACAGGAGGCATCGCACTTGCAGGCTCTTGTCCTGCTGGAGGACTTCAACCACCCTGACATCTTCTGGAAAAGTAGCACTGCAAGCTGTAGTCAATGTAGGAGACTCCTGGAGTGCATGAAGGACAACTTCTTAAGCCAGGTGACAGACAGCCCTGCCAGAGGGGATGTAATACTAGACCTGTTGGTCACCGATGCAAGTGAGCTAATCAGTGACATAAGACTGGAAGCAGCCTGGGCTGCAGTGATCATACACTAGTGAAGTTCGCAGTTCTGAGGGATATGGGACAGGTGAAGAGAAAAGTCAGGACTCTGAATTTTAGGAAAACAAACTTCCAGCTGTTCAAGCAGTTAGTCAGTAAAACCTTCTGGGAAACTGTCCTCAGGGACAAGGGAGCAGAACAGACTGAGGAGGGTGCTAGTGGTCGAAAAACTGGATGTGATCTGACAATATGTGCTCATGGCCCAGAACACCAACTATATCCTGGGCTGTTGTACTGCATTTGTGTGGCCAGGTTTTGGTAGTGGGGGAGCATATGGGTGGCTTCTGTGAGAAACTGCCAGAAACTTGACTATGTCTGACAGAGCCAATGCCAGCTGGCTCCAAGGTGGACCCACCGCTGACAAAGGCCAAGCCAATCAGTAACAACGGTAATGCCTCGGTGATAACAGAATTAAGAAAGGGAAGAAAAAACATCTAGGCATTTTGCAGCTGGAGAGAGGAGTGAGAATACATGAGGGAAACAACTCTGTGGACACTAAGTCCAGTGAAGAAGGAAGAGGAGGAGGTGCTTCAGGTGCTGGAGCAGAGATTCCCCTGTAGCCCATGGTGGACCCTACACCAGAGCAGGCGGATGCCTGAGTGGGGCTGTGACCCCATGGGAAGCCCACGCTGGAGCAGGTTCCTGACAGGACCTGTGGCCCCGTGGAGAGAGGAGCCCATGTTGGAGCAGGTTTGCTGGCTGGACTTGTGACCCTGTGGGGGACCCATCCTGGAGCAGTCCCTTCCTGAAGGACTGCACACCATGGAAAGGACACAGGCTGGAGCAGTTAATGAAGAGCTATGACCCATGGGAAGGACTCACACTAGAGAAGTTCATGGAGGACTGTTTCCTGTGGGAGGAACCCCACACTGGAGTCACGGTGAGGAGTCCTCCCCTGGAGGAGGAAGGAGCAGCAGAGGAAACCCTCATTCCTTGTCACCCTGTACTGCCAGTGGGGAGGAGGTAGAAAATCTGGAGTAAAATTAAGCCTGGGAAGAAGGGAGGGGTGGAAGGAAGATGTTTTAAGAGTTGGTTTTATTTCTCATTATCCTCCTCTGATTTGATTGGTAATAAATTAAATTCATGTTCCCTAAGTCGAGTCTGTTTTGCTTGTGACAGTAGTTGGTGAATGATTCTGTCATTATCTCCGTCCACGAGATTTTTGTTTTATTTCCTCTCCCCTGTCCAGCTGAGGAGGGGGAGTGATAGTGTGGCTTTGATGGGCACCTGGCATCCAGACAGGGTCAACCCACCACAGTTGCGCTAAAAGAAGGGTGGCCAGCAGGTCAAGGGAGGTGATTCTGCCCCTCTGCTCTGCTCTGCTCTGCTCTGGTGAAACCCCAGCTGGAGCACTTCGTCCAGCTCTGGAATTGTCAGCGCAGGAAAGAGCTGGACCTGTTGGAGTGGGTACAGAAGAGGCCACAAAAATGATCAGAGGGCTGGAGCACCTCTCCTGTGAGGACAGGCTGAGGGAGTTGGGGTTGTTCAGCCTGGAGAAGAAAAGGCTCCAAGGAGGCCTTATTATGGCCTTGCAATACTTAAAGGGGGCTTATAAGATAGATGGGGACAGAGTTTTTAGAAAGGGCCTGTTGTGATAGGACGAAAGGTAATGGTTAGACTAGATACAAGGAACAAATTTTTTACAGTGAGGGTAGTGAAACACTGGAACAGGTTGCCCAGAGATGTGGTAGATGCCCCATCCTTGGAAACATTCAATGTCAGGCTCGAGAGGGCTCTAAGCAACCTAATGTAGTTGAAGATGGCCCTGCTCATTGCAGGGGGGTTGGACTAGTGTTGTGAATGGAAGTGGAAGGGCTTAAGGTCCTTCAAAGAATCACCATCAAAAATATTAGGAAAAAAAAAGTGATTTTAATATGAATTTTTAGAAGTGCAAGTTAACAGAGTTCAGTGGCAAGGTTCACTCTATTACTTTATACATAAAAAAAAGCATACAAGGGAAATCAAATTAAAATTGGGTTAAAAATATATACATGTAGATTGGGGGAAATAGTGTCAGAATCAGGCTGTAGTGATTTATATAGGTGTTAGGGAAAGTGGATAAGGAAAGCCCTCCTGTTGTGTCATGAGGTCCAGAGTGAATGCCTTTGCTTTCTATACTCCTTCTCAGAGAGAAGTCTAGGTGTGTCCAAATCCAGTCTTAGTCCCAGACTTGGTGAATGGTTTATGTCTAAAGGGATTAGGAACAGGGGCCTCAGTGTAGTGCTTTAATATGGAATTATGTGTTTTCTATGTGTATGACTTTGGAATAGCAGCAGTTTAAGGCTCATTAACACTATTATGGTAAATCACAAGATTAGATGACACAATTTTCTAGCAAAACTTAAACAATGAATAATCAACAACTGGTTATAATCAACACAGTGCCTTAGTTAAAGAATTCAACTAAGGTTCCTGAATCAAATTTTATACACACACAGAGAGATACAGATACGGGTATAGAGGTTAACCTATTATTAAGATGTTTCTTTCTCTGTAGATTACAGTAAATTTTTGGTACACAAATGATACTTGAAGTATTACAAAATCGAGCTATACTGAATTACTCACTCTTACATTTCATCGCCTTATGTCAGCGGATGGTTCTTTTCCCTTCGTCGGCTTTGTAAAAATCTACCCCAAAATGTGTTTCAGTTCAAGGTGGGAAATACAGGCAGCAGCCTATTGCGATCCTGGAGAGCTCTAAAAGGCCTCACTTAGGATCAGTATTTATGGGGTCACAAGATGATTGACTTTAGTCATTATCCTTTCTTTTGTTTTGGCCACAGCTTGCATTCAATAAGTCTGATATCCCAGCAACCATACAATTGCAATATTTTCTAGATTGTGCAGTTCTGGTACCTACCAGAGTTGCTGGACCACTGCAGCTAGATGACCTTTAAAGGTCCCTTCCAACTCAAACTGTTCTATGGATCTATGATTTTAAAAGGAAACCTCAATATTCACTGAGATATGATAGGATTTGAAGACAATCTGTTCTACCAAATTTGCTCTTAATGGATCTTTTTGAGGATATTCCTGATCAGCATCATGCATTCTCCTTTTTTGTCTTTTCTAAACACAGATAACAGTATACATAGTTTGAAACAGTGCTGCAGAGATGGGCCTAAAGTAGGTGCTTTTTAAGTTACCCTTGGGCTTTTTTATTCAGTCTTTCTGTGCTATGAAAATTCCCCGGAACATGCTGTCTCTCAATTCTGTCCTTCTGCCAAATTATTACCTTTCCTGTATGTATCCTACATATATCCTAACTTATAGATCAAAATCTCCACAGGATTTTCTCTGGAAGTACACACTGCAAAACTTCCAAAGGTATTGGTTTGCTTCCCTCAGGCTCATTGTGAATAGCTTCTTTAATGTTATTTCAAATTTCCTATGGTTCTTCGCCATGTTGGCGACATAGACGGTAGGATTGAGTGCACCTTCCGCAAGTGTGTCGATGACACCAAACTGTGTAGTACGGTTGACACGCTGGAGGGAAGGGATGCCATCCGGAGGGACTTCAACAGGCTTGAGACGTGGACCCATGCAAACCTTAGGAAGTTCAACAAGGCCAAGTGCAAGATTTGGCACCTGGATTGGGGCAATCTCAAGCACAAATAAAGGCTGGGCAGAGAATGGATCGAGACCACCCTGATGAGAAGGACTTGGGGGTGCTGGTTGATGAGAAGCTCAAGGTGACCTGGCAATGTGCGCTTGCAGCCCAGAAGGCCATTAACCATATCCTGGGCTGCATCAAGAGAAGCGTAGCCAGCAGGTTGAGGGAGGTGATTCTGCCCCTCTACTCCACTCTCGTGAGACCCCACCTGGAGTACGGTGACCAGTTCTGGTGCCTCTAGCATAAGAAAGACATGGAACTGCTCACTTGATAGCAGAGGAGGGCCATGAGGATGATCTGAGGGCTGGAGCACCTCTTCTATGAGGACAGGCTGAGAGAGTTGGAGCTGTTCAGCCTGGAAAAGAGAAAGCTTCAGAGAAACCTTATAGCAGCCTTCCAGTACCTGAAGGGGCCTTAAGATTAGATATTAGGAAGAAGTTCTTCACTGTGAGGGTGGTCAGACACTGGAACAGGTTGCCCAAGGAAGTTGTGGATGCCCCCTCCTTGGAAGTGTTCAAGGCCAGGTTGGATGAAGCTTTGAGCAACCTGGTCTAGTGGAAGGTGTCTCTGCTGATGGCAGGGGGGTTGGAACAAGATGATCTTTAAGGTCCCTTCCAATCCAAACAATTCTATGATTCTGATTCTGTGATATATGCAGAAGTTGTGACTGTAAGAGATTTTTAATACATTAAGTTACTCAGTGCTGAATCCCAAAGTGCTATGTTAAATTGCCTTGAGAACCCAAATTATGGCTTCTACATCTAGCAGGAGTATTCTAAACCCTTCTTCAATAGACAGGTCCTAGTCTTTCGAAAATGTATGAAGACTTTAGCTTAATAACATAAAAAAAAAAAAAGTATTTGTTGTGACTGAACAAGCTTTCTCCTTCTTTGATTCAATTTATTTCTTTCTTTGTATTCTGCAGAATAATTAAAGAGTTATACCTTATTTAGACAGGTATAACATTTCAATTACCTACCTTTATATTTTGAACAACCGATTCACTATCAGGGTTTGTTTCACTCCTGTATCTGGACATTATGAGGGAAGGTTTCAACTTTTTCTTCCAATTCATTCCCTCATCGTCTCTGCCATACCCTGTCTGTTGCTTCTGGCTGCTCATCTCCCTCAGCCCTTCATCACTGATTTGTGAGTGTACTATCTGAAGGCCACTGTATTTAAATACTGTACATTTTTTAAGGACTTTCTGACAGGTAAATTATGGGAAGGGATAGCATTTTTGTACAAGTTTATAATTAGTCCTGTAGGAAGGGAAGGAAGAAAACATAGTTTGTTTGTAGGAAACTAATTAGTATTTATTTCACAACTGAGAATGTAAGAAGAAAGGTTTTATCTTAGCTGTTTTGATTTTGAACTTCACAAACCTCAAGAACACAGAAGTTTATTCCCTAAATTGGAGAGCAGTTTCACATTTATTTTTCTGCTTTCCTAATATAAAACAGTTTCATCAATATAATGTCAATTAAGACAGGCAAAATAAGAGTATGCATAAGCAGCTAGTTACGGTAAAATATAGCTTTGCACCTGAGAACTGCCATATGAGCATATGGTAAATATAATCCCTTCAAATAATCTCCCTCATTTTAACATATAGATAGAAAGCCCCTGATAGGAAGTAAATAAATAAATAGATAGATAAATAAATAATTAATTGAAAAAGAACAGAGGGTAATAAATTGAGTTTTCATCCCACAATACCTTATGTAAAATGTTTTTACGTTGGACTGAAGTGAAAGGTCATAAAAACATGACCTACTTAAAATCAGGTATTGAAAGTGAGAAGGCTGTCATGATTTGCTTAATATTTTTTATAAGCCTTCTAGGAAGCCTTCAATTATTTTTCTCTGCTAATATATGCCATGTTGCCTTCTTGGAGAGATTGTTCTGTTTTCATATGGATGCTTATTTTCAGCTTCCTACCTTTTCTTTAATAGAAAAAAGATTTCTTAGCTATGACCTACTTACACACCCTGAGCTCAAGGAAAGTATGAACTACTCAGTCTACCAGGCAAAGTTTCTTGTTGTAGATGAACTCAGTTTCCCATTACTAGCTCTGTTACTGATAAGTTTTTTCTGTATCTCTAGGTGTTTCATCATCCCTTGTTGTGTACTGATAGCTTCTGTCTCACATGGCTTGAAATGTGCTACTGTTTCGTAGGATAACTGGAATTTATATACTTTTGTGAAATACAAAGCTTTTGCAGCTTCGACTACTTAAACTGGCATTTATGTACTTCTGTGAAGGTTTCTGTATCTTGGACCGCTTAGGCTGGACTATGAACAAGTGAATTCATTTAAATTTTTTGCTGGATTGTTAAAATATCTCAGTGTATTTATCTGATGAAGAATACTTTGGTGCAAAAGATCCTAATTGTAATTGATTTTTCCAAGTCCTTCTATATTAGAAATTCTAATATCTTAGAATTGTGATCTTTGATAAGCTAAGTAAGGCTTTAGGAAAAAAAAATAATCAAACCAAGCCAAAACAAAAAACCAAAAAACTGGCTGCATCTAGAAACTCCTTAGTCAACTTAAAGGACATACTTCGGATTTTCTGAAAAATCACATTCTTTTTAGGTATCCAAATTTGAAAAATACATTTCTGCTAAGGAGAACCCTGAACTTTAAATGGATTTTAAAATAGTTGTGGTGTTCGTGAAGCAATCTTTAATGGCTTTCAATGGAAAAATCAGTCAGAATTGTTGAACAGATTACTAAAATATGTGTTTGAAAAACTTCAGTTGCATTTCTACATAGTGCTTGCACTCATGTAGATGGCAACAAACATGTATATGTCTGCATGTGTACACATGTGCACTTTTCTTCCAAAAGCAGATGTTGATATGCTTTTAAATGAAAGCTGTGGTATGTGTGTATGCATGCAGCACATGCCTTGGCCTCAGAAACAGATAAGCCTTTGTTCCTCTGTGAAAGAATGAAGCTTTAGAAAGCTAAGGTTTGCAATCCTTTGAGCAAGGAATAATTTTCAAGTCTTTACTGAGATTTCCCACAGGACTTCTGGAATCTCCAAGAGTATTATGAGGGAAGAACTCTGCCTTTCTTGCTTTACATTAGATTCTAACTGAGCCTCACCACAGCTGAGGTTTTACATTTGGTTTCAAAGCATCTCACCAAGTACACAAGTTTCCTCACTATTATTTTAACTCAGGTATGAGAGATAAATGAATTCAGTCAAGGTTAGACTGTTTCAAATAAATAAAACTTGAAACTCTGTACTCATCAAAACACATGACCTCTTAAAAATATTGGAAAAACAGATTTTATTGAATATCTGAGTCTCTTGTTTCCAAGTTTAGAGAGGCTTGTGGCAAATTGTGCAATCACAAGGTATTCCCTCATCTTCAGTCTGATGAAAGCTTCGCCATCTCCATGGCATATTGCTGTGTATCATCTACAGCCACATTGTCAGGAAAAAAACCCCAAGATTAGCTATCTTGTTTCAAATTTTCCTTTACTATAAAAGCCCCTCTCAGTCCGAGCAGCTTTCACTTCACTACCTGTAGTTAGTTTTATAGTACACTATAATAAAGCACTTGAAATCTTGTGAGTTGAGGGAATGAAAATCAGCCAGCACTAGCCTTGTTTAAATAATTACTAACTTGAAATGAAACTTTATTTTAATAAAAATAAACAAAAATATCTAATATCACATCCTCTCACTTTGCTATTAGCATTCTAGTGTCCACTGTCTATGTAATTTTATCATGGCCATTCATAATAAATACTCATGAAAACACCATATTTAAGAAATTACTTCTGTGGGTATGCAGATATTTTATATATTTCTTTTTAATGGGGCTTTGCTTCCAAGCATATTTTCAAAAAAAATCACAAATCACAGAAATGAACGTTCAGACAGCTAGGACCTTCAGGTAGATGGATCACCTACAGCATGACAGGTATGCTAAAACATCTGTGCTAGTAGATTGAGGTAAATGAATCAACCTCTCAATGAACAAGTCATGCCTCCGATGACTCCTCCTTTCTCCTGACAATAGCTCACTGATGAGCAGTGTTGTTACACTGACTTCAATTTAGGTCCTTATTTGCATGGAACTTGAATGAATCTAGGAAAATGTAAGACAGAAAATCCATGAGCTTCTAGGATTTCACCCATTCTGTGGTCACACTTCAGATATGTAATGAAATCCTTATTCCACTGAAAAAATTAAGTTAGCTGCTTACCACTTCCATCTCAGAATGCAATCTCCTTGAAAAAACTTGGTACTAGTGTCTTTGGTGTGGTTCAATGTTTTGCTTATGTTTCCTGTTTTGCTTTGAACATCAAGTAACTGCATCAGGTCTCTATTGGAGCAGCTGGGAAAGCATCGCCATGCCAAGAAGGGCCTCAGGGTCAGCAGCTCCATGTGCAGCTCACAGAGCTGGGGCACCTGGCTGGAGCACTGAAGATGGAAGAGTTTCTGTCCCTCTTCCTGCAGAAGAAAATGTTGGTTTGATGGGGCTTGTTGGTGGGGGCTAGGAAAAAGACAGCAGGACTGTCCTGTAGTCAAGTCTCACAGTTCCCTCTAGGTCATGTATTGTACCTGAATATCCAGAATTGAAATGTGTGGCAGAGCGGCACTCTGGGGTTATTCCCAACTCATACTCTCAAAAAAGCCCATGGTTAACGGAGGTACAGAAGAACATTGCCAAAGAGGGGGCTTTTTTGAGCTCTGGCTATGGCAGTGCTCTGAACAGTGCCTGCTTCCTACATGAGCTATAGGCCAGAGGACTCTTCATTCCCACTCTTCCCATTCTGTCCCCAGATCATCACCATGAGAACCCTCCAATGTAAAAGCTGACTGGATGGGTATAGTCCATGGCCCATGGAAAAATGGGTTGTGACAGAGGTGTTCACCATCACCTGGAGACCACCTCTTCCTCCACTTTAATATTGCAGGGAGCACAGGCTGGTGATTTCTAATTAACATGTGTTTCTGAGAGCTGAAGTTATATTGGTGTCATTGGAAGCAGGATAGTCTGTAATGTAAAGTATAGAAACATCTAATTCCTCTTACTGGCAGGTCGGGCCTTCTCTGGGGTGGGCAAAGCCTGGCTCTGTGCCCTGGGGTGTGCAGGCGCAGACTTTCCTGGCAGACTATATTGGGGCCTGGAAGGATTTTGGCTAATGTTTCTCGACCTGGATTTCTGGTTTCTTTTTCGGGGAGATGGGAAGCCACTCATGCAGAAGCAGCTGTGGCTCAGTGGACACCCACAGTTAAGACCAGTGCAGTCATTGGTTGAGAGGGATGAATTGGTCCAAATCCATGAGCAAGAACTTCAACTTGGCTCCAAACCATGCATGAGCCCTCCCATCCTACAGCATGTAGAACTGCCCATGGGCCCCCCCCAGGGAATTAGCAGTTCCCTAGCAATACTGACTCTAATGGACCCTCTGCCCCATGGCTCTGCAGCCACATGCAAAGGTAGTGATCAGGGAGGAGAGGGGTGTGATTCAGCCTTGAAATCTGAACCTCCACCTGTAAACCTGGCAGCACTTATGCCATGCTGTACAGTCACTGCTCAGGCTCTTTACAGGGGAGAGAGGCAGTTCCAAAGATAACGTGGGTGTGTTTTAAAAAAACTCGCATCCCACCTCCTGATGGAGCCTGCCATACCCCAGAAAGGACAGAGCATGACCACCCTGAGCTCGCAGGATGTAAGGCTTGGTTGACCCTCCCATGTCAGAGCATCTTGTCTTGTTCTTGCAGAGATATAAGGAGCCTGGGGCATTGCCTCACCTTGGAGCAACCTGCCCCCTTCTCATAGAAAGCCCTTGTGGCCCAAAACATTTGCTGTCCCTCTTGATTTGGTACATGGAGAAGTTTTACTGGTGGTTTTGGTTGGTTTAGATAGAGCAATGCATAGGATTCATGCAGAAACAGCTTCAGCCCCCAACTCTCACCCAGCACATGCAGCCTGTGACGACAGACTGCAGGGCAGAAGGCCCCAGGAAAAAAAATAAAAAAAAAATCAGGCAAGACAGGTAGGTCAGGCAGGAGGGCTTGGAGCCCCAAAGGCCCCGTGGCTCCTGCTGCCCTGACAGCTAAGTGCTGCTCTGTTCTCAGCTCAGCTCCCTGACAGCCCGACCTGGACATGGGAACAGAAGACAGAAGTGGCACAGGACCCACTCTGACTCTGTGCCCCAGCAATGGCAGCTCAGTTCCTGGCTGGGCCCCAGTCAGAGAAGCAGTGGCTACAACCCCACCATAGTAGCAGCAGGGCAGCGGCTTCCTAGAGGCACCAGGAACATCCCCCCACAACCCACAAGAGGCTGAAAATAGTATCATTGTCAAGCCCAAATCATCAGGTCTAATGTCCCCACGGCAACAGTGTGGGGCAGGCACTCCCCCAGGTCCCTGCAGCAAT